>NW_027152114.1:47098-59129 GCF_004359215.1 Bremia lactucae
GCATGAGAAACTTCAGGTTCAACATGAGAACCTGGTTCGCGATCACAAGAATCTTTTGGGGATTCTTGAAAAGGGTGGTCAAATCCGTCCTCGGAAGAAGCCGCGTACTGATGGTACGGGCGGAGCCGACCAACGTAAAACGTAGGATGCGTTCGCATCCTACGTGGCAATTCTATTGTGTACGCATTGCCTCTGCGATGCAGTACACGGAAAGGACCAATGAACTTGAGTAGTAGTTTACTGCTACCCACATTAGTGACTAATCGCTTAGGTAAGTTTACCGTAGAGAGTAGCACTAGATCATTAATTTTAAATGAATGAACATTTGCTCTCCCATATTTGTCTGCATTCCGTTTCTGTCGGTCTACTGCGTTAGCAATGGAATCCTGAACGAAACGGATTATTGATTCTCGAGTTAGCAGAAATTCTTCTGCTGACTTATTTGTTCTGTCTTTTTCAGTACGCTTTGTGCGTACTGCCATGAGCTCATTCTCATCTTCGATGTCAATTTCTTCGACATCGACATCACTCGCGTCGTTGATAACTTCGACGCGTGATGAGCATGAGCCAGAAGTGGTTTTGCTCGTGCGAGTCCACCCCTCCCCTTTTAAACTAGAAGATTCCTTTAATTTAATGGGTATGCGTGGATGGTGTAAGCCATTCACGAAGAACGTGTATGCGTTGTAGACGCATGCACCAAAATGATGATGGCGAATTCGACCATCGGTATAAACTCGCTCCAATTCGAATACGATTGGACGTAACCTCGAAGTATCTCTTCGAGGGCGCGATTGACGCGTTCCGTCTGACCACCTGTCTCTGGATGAGAGGAGTTGACATAATCAGCCGTGTTCCGAGAGATCGAAACTTGGTTGGCCAGAACTCCGCCGTGAATCGTGGATCTCTTTCTGAGACCAGCGCACGGGATAAACCGT
Organism: Bremia lactucae; assembly: GCF_004359215.1. NCBI lineage: Eukaryota > Oomycota > Peronosporomycetes > Peronosporales > Peronosporaceae > Bremia > Bremia lactucae. The sequence continues at coordinate 48,034 of NW_027152114.1, forward strand.
TGAGTCTGAATACCGTGTCGATAAAAACACGGCACAGTCCGGAGCCGTGATTGACTCTAGTACTGCAACAAGATGTACCATCTTGCTGAATTTGTCTACAAAACCAAGGATTCCATATATTTTTGTGATCTGCTTTGGGAAAGCCGAAGACGAAGTCCATAGATACGGACTGCCAACGTTCTGCCGGAAGTGGTATAGGTTGGAGAGGTGCACGGGATGAAGGGCTAGGCTTCGCCCGTTGACATACCTCGCAAGCACGAATGTACTTGCGCACGAACTGATACTGGCGGGGCCAGTAAAAGTCGCGACTTACTGTGAGGTAAGTTTTCTCACGTCCATGATGTCCACTTGTTGGTGCATCGTGACACTCATACATGATGCGCAAGCGCAAATCATTGTGAGTCGGGACGACGACGACACGTGGAATGGCGCCGGCAACAGCAGTGAAATACAATAAGCAGTTGCGTGTTGTGTATCGATGGGATGATGACCGATATAAAGCCGATAAATCTTTAAAAGATTTATCGAATAGATTTAGCAGATGATCCATTAAACGCAGAAGGTCCTTATCTTCTGCGTAGGCTTTCGTTATGTCATCAAACAAGGTTGATGACGAAACACTTGAAATGAGTGTTGCAACAGTGGAATTATTTCCACTGTTGGAATGCGCAGCCGGTTCGAAATCGGATCGGGGCTTGAGAACGCATCAGCGACGACATTAAGTTGTACTGGTTTATATTCCACGGGGAAATTACACTCCGCGAAGAAGGATAGCCACCTCGCCGTTCTTTGCGAGAGGTGTGAGCTGTTTACGGCCGGTCTCAACAGATTCGTTACGCATCTGTTGAATGTTGCCGGGGCGTTACTTAGCCCCTGTGGCATTACTAGCCATTCCCAGAGCATCCCACTGGGAGTGATCACTGCTGTGTACGAAATGTCCCGTTCACTCATAAGGATCTGATAAAATCCATCCATCAGATCCATAGACGAAAAGATGGCACTTTTAGACATACCATCTATGATTACGTTTTTTCTAGGTGTCGGTGTTTGAGCCGGTAGCGTTGCAGCATTCAGTTTATTGAATGCGTGCACTATCCGCCATTCTCCTGTGGCCTTTCGCACAGAAAAGGTCAGAAAGCTATGTGGGGAGGTTGACTCCCTCACTTGGCCCGCTTTTAATCGATCAAGAAAGAATTTATCGATCACAAGTACTTGTTCACGAGGCAGTGGCCACTGCTTCATGACACAGTGCTTCGAGCATGGTTTCAGCTCGATCTCATGTCGAGTGCCTTTATCCTTAGGCGACTCACATGGAACTATTTTTGGGGACACATCCCTGAATTCAATCAAATCCGTGTATAAAGGATTTGTCTTAAGTGACTCCCAGGATTGAGTAGTATATCTCTCATCCGAGTCTTCACATCGAGGACACTTTCGTCCATCGATGAGCTGCTGAGAACCCGTTCGTACTCCGCAAGAAAATACCGCTCACCGAATATCGGTTACATATTCCTCCTCTTTGATGAGTACGCGGATCGGCTTGATTCTACCACTATGCAGATCTCTTAAGAACCGCTTTGGTTTTAGGGTTGGTAATTGAGTTATCTCCGAAATTAACTTCGGAGGCGCATACATATCAAGAGTATAAGCGCCTACTCTTGATCCGTTATTAGCCAAGATTAGTTAATGTCTCGGTTTCTTCCTGGGATTTATCCACAGGGTGCAGAGGGAATAATCCCTCGGGATCTTGAAGTCTAGTCACTTCACCTATTTGAGGAGATTTCTTCTCAAGTACGCGGGGACCTTTTCTTTCAACGTCTTCCGAGTGTGATTGCGCTATAACAGTCGGGTCCTCTACGGTCGACTCTCTACTCGACCTCGTGTTGTCCATTTTGGACACCTGGTATCTTTCTTGAGCGTCGCCCGCTAGGCGTATATTCATGTCTCAATCCACTCGACTTATTCGAGTGGTGGACCTTCGGCGCTGCCTGTGCATTAACACAGCCACCGGCAGCTGACTCCACATTGTGATTGGTAATCACACTGTGATCTTGTGCGGTTGTACTAACGACCGTACCACAAGTGAGGCCATCGCACTCACTCGTAGTACATCCACACGCTTGTGGATGCTCCAAGACGTTCACCAGATGGCCATCTGATGAACAAGTGGTAGGCATCTTTACGGATCGATGCTGCCAGCTGATCATTGGCTCATATTTTCTGAGCCAAGGAAAACCTAGGAATGACATCAAATCTGTCATCCAAATCCGGTACGATATAATCACCATCGTACTGTTAATCTTCTATAAATATAATAGATTATATCTATTAATGAAGCAAGTTTATACGAATATTATTATGTAAAGTAATATTCTTCAAATTTTATCTACCTTTTCGATAATATAATAATTAACAACCTTTCAAATTCGGCTTTTAAACGAAGTACGCCCCGTTACAGCTTCAATATATATTGAACACGAAAATATTGGAATAACTTGTCAGATGATAATTAAATTTAATCTTCTTATTATTACCTATAATCGTCTTAAGGAAACACTATTGATGGAGCAAGACACGTAATACAGTTGTCACTTCTGAATACCTATGCATTTCCAAGAAGGGAATTATTAAATTGACGCACCCCTGAGCACGTGGCGTGCTAGATGATGATTGGCTAATACATCCACGTTTCGGATTGTGCAATGGGGTGTATCGTTATATGAAATTAACACTTAAAGGTTGTTAGTTAATATATTATCTAAAAGGTAGAGAATATTTGGAGAATATTACTTTACATGGTAATATTCTAAGGACTTATTTATTGGTAGATATAGACCATTATACTTACTTTCTCCCGGTCCAGTCAGCGCTTGACGCGCGCAATGATAAAGACAGATAAGACTTTAAGTACATATTTGTATTGGTTTATAATTAAGCTAGTATTAAGTAGATAGATAGAAGAACTTTTTTATATTTAATACAGTTGTCATTTAACCCTCGTTAGAGCGAGCGTTTAAAAGGGAAGACTTCCTCTGCACGTTCTAGTGTACGCGAAGTGACGTGAGGCACCACTCGCACTGAGGCAGTGCAAATTGGACTTGCACTGAAGCAGCACAAGTCGTAGTGCCCCGTTACACCTGGAAGCACTTGTAGTCCGTTCAAGGACCACAGTTCCTATCATCTAACATGAACATGTTAGATGGTAACGGAAACACGCATCACGTTTCGCGTGACAGCTACTCCTTTCTAAGTGACATAGAAAGGAGTGCGGTCGAACTAATGAGTTCGACCGTAGAGAACGATACCATCCTGGCCATGCTGGCCGGTTTGGACAGAGATACCCTCCATTTAGTCATCGCCAGGTTCATACAACATGAGCTTGACGAGGCGAAGGGGAAATTAGCCTTGCTTAATTAGCAAGGCTCTCAACAGGCAGAACTAGTGAGGTTACAACAGGTACAGACCTCTGAACCCGGATGACGCACACGCATCGTTCCAATTTAAAAGATCGACATCTCTAAGTATAAAGGAGTTCAAAAAGACCCCCTCTCAAGATGGTTTGCTGAGTTTGACGATACCTGCTATAAGGGCTTGTCATATCGTCGACGAGCAAATGCAAGTTGTAACGGGGCACTGCGACTTGTACTGCTTCAGTCCAAGTCCACTTCACACTGCTTCAGATGTGAGTGGTTCCTCTCGTTAGGTGACGTACACTGTACGTATAGAGGAATACTTCTCTGAAGGAAGTTAGCTTAAGAGTGTAAGATGAAAACTGTATTAATATAGTTAAGTGTCTTGTTAATCTATCTTTGTAAATGTTGTCTTAACTACGCAGGACACCGGAAAGGATGTGCTTCTGCGAGAGGCGTGACTCCTACACCTTCTACAGCTTCATCGAGATACTAAACATGTAAATGAATTCTTATCTATCTTATCTCGTAACTCTTTTTGATTACTTCTACAGCTGATTAGTCTGCGGAATAAATAGACATAATGGCCTATACCTATTTATGGATAAGAATTCAGGAAATTACTATTTAAATTAATTTCCTCCAAATATTATCTACCTTTTGGATAATATTAATTAACAATCTTTTATTTTTAATTTCATGTAACGATACACCCCGTTACACTTGATATGTACATACTCAAATTCTGATAAGTCACGCCTCGTAGTATTCTTTGATTTGTTTCGGGCATTGATTGGGCGACCACGGGTTTCAAAATTAATGGCTGGAGGCTTGGGCTTTACCAATTTGCTTTGCCAGTTCAAAAGTTGAGTAACTTGTGCAATGGTTTCAATATTTGCTGCTACTGGCAATAATTGCAAGCGCTTGCTAATGACTTCCCTTTGCATTTTGATGTCATTGTCAAAATTCTGGTCAGAAATTGAGCCTTTGGTTCTTTCCTTCCAATGGAGATGCCATTGTTCATAAAAATCATCTGCAGTTAGCATGCCGCTCTTATTCACAAGTTCCTGAACCATATGCATACAAGAGATTCCCATGATGCCGTTGCAAGGCTCAAGATTTCCCTATAACTTTTAAAACTCTGTTAGACATCTTTTCAGAGCAAATTTTAGATTTTTCCCGAGACCGAGGTAAAGACTGGGGGGTTGCCAAGCATATGGTGCATTTTATTTTCACTTTGCTTTGCTTCCATTACCTTCACCTGTTGTGATTTCAGGAAATGTATAAAATACAGGATTTGACTAACGAAATATGAATTTGTTTTGGCCTTTGCTTGGAAATAACATAAGAATTCAACAAACCTGATGTTTCACAGCAGTGTAAGCTTGTTAGATACAAAGAGCAGGTCCCCAGTTGACACTTGGAGAAATTTTCTGATGTATGCATGGGCCCCTTCATCCGTGATGTTGCCTTGTTGCCAAAATACGATCTTTTGAGGTCCAAGCATCTACGAATTGATCTTTGTAGGTGAGCCATGTTTTGGTAATATACCCAAGAATTTCAGGAAAGGCAAAAGAAAAGTTGCGAGTTTTCCAACTGTGATTGATACATTATCTTCCGATTTTGCGACCACAAATGCCTGCCACTTGCATAAAATTCCATTCCGCAAAAGGCCTGCGGGAAAGGGTCTTTTCCACTTAGCCAAAACGTTTTTGTTTATCTACCATCTGCACAGAAGGTTCACCGATATGGGAATATCTTGCCTACAGCTGCCATGAGTGTCAATTCACGGTCTGTGATGATAACCCTAGGTAAAGAAGTGTCTGGCCAGATGGTGATAAGTTTGGTCAAGGCCCACGTATAGCCCTTTTCTTTTTCATCTCGGAGAAAGCAAAAGTCCATTGTGAATTGAGAATTGAAGCTGGTAATGCCAACAAAATGCAGTTATGGAAGATGATATCTGTTTGTTTTGTAAGTGCAATCCATAAGGATTACATGATGATAGTGGTTCGCGAGTTAAGTGCTTGCTTCTGAGCAAAGAAATTAGCTGTGATCCTTTCATGGTCATCTAAAGCCGACAAATACATGGAATTGCTGTCTCTCAAATCATCAAGAAGTGTTTGTAGGGGTGTTCTTCCTGCTAATATCTCAGTTTGCACTTTGACTCGTTCACTGTAGATGGTTCGGAGACAAGCAAGTGATCCGCAGTTTGTTTTGCGTATTGTTGACCAAATCCCAAGTTGTTTAATACCAGCAAGAGTTATGTTCCTTACATCCTTTGCCTCCTCAAGCTAAAGCTTTCTGTGGGATGGGTGACCAGATGGATGAGAGGAAGGTTCATGATTATGCAGTGGATTTTCACCTTCAAATTCATTTCCTGTCTTTTTTTGAAAATTTTTCGGTAAGTAAGAATGGACAAACATTAAGTCTTGTTGTTCTATGCGTGGTTCGTAGTAGGGAATGTTTAGTTTGTTTAGTGAGACGTGTACTTTAAAAAAGGTAGTGAATATAACAACTTCGTGAATAATATTGGAATAAAAAAAAAACTTACATAGTAATATTCGGAAAGCTTATCCATTCGTACATATAGGCCAGTAAATCAAGTCAGCGCTGGACGAGCGCAAAGAGAGACAGATAAGACTATATACATGTTTTGTATTAGTACAAAATTTTTTTGTACTAAGTTAGTATTAAATAGATAGAAACAGAAGAGCTTAATTTTATTAAATTACATTATACTTTTAACCCTCTTTCAAGCAAGTGTTTTAATATAAGCTAGCAAAGAATCGACCGTAGATGACCCAACTGTGATAGCGCAATCACATTTAGAAGATGTTGAGGGAAAAAGTTCCCACGTACTTGAGATGAAACTCCCTAAATAGTGAATATTGAAGTGACTAGACTTTAGTATCCCGAGGGATTGATCCCTCGGCAGCGTGTGGATTAATCCCAGAAAGAAACCGAGACATTGAATGTATTGGGCAATGACGGACCAAGAGTAGGCGCTTATACTCTTAATCAGTACGCGCGCCTTCCGAAATTAACTTCGGAGATAACTCAATTACCAACCCTAGAACCTAAGCGGTTGCTGAGAGATCTACGAAGTGGTAAGATCAAGCAGATCTGCGTACTCGTCAATGAGGACAAATACGTAACTGATATTCGGTCAGCGGTATTTTTGCAGAGAACGAATGGGCTCTCATCAATTCGTCGATGGGCGAAAGTGTCCTCGATGTGAAGACTCGGATTGAGAGATATTCTACTCAATCCTGCGAGTCACTTAAGACAAATCCTTTTTACAAGGACTTGATTGAATTCATGAATTTTTTCCCTGAAGCAGTTCCATGCGAGTTGCCTAAGGATAAAGGCACTCGACATGACATCAAGCTCAAACCGGGCTCGAAGTACTGTGTCATGAAGCAGTGGCCACTGCCTCGTGAACAAATACTTGTGATCGATATATTCCTTAAGATCGATTAAAAGCGGGCCATGAAAGGGAGACAACCTCCACACATAACCCCCCCGTTCTTCTGTGTGCGGAGGCCACAGGAGGGTGGCGGATACTGCACGTATTCAACAAACTGAATGCTGCAACGGTACCGGCCCAAACGCCGATATATAGAAATACGTAATCATATATGGTATGTCTAAGAGTACGATCTTTTTGTCTATGGACCTGATGGATGGGTTCTATCAAATCCTTATGCGTGAACGGGACGCCCCGTACACAGCAGTGAGCACTCCCAGTCGGATGCTCTGGGAAAGGCTCGTGATGTCTCAGGAGCTTAGTAACGCCCCTGCAACATTAATGTGCGTAACGAATCTGTTAAGACCGGAGCGAGAATTCGCACCGAGTTATTTTGACAATGTATTCGACCATAGCCGGGCTATGGACGGGAAGACGGACGTGAAAGTTCATAAAAATCACGTTCGTCAAGCTCTTACACTTATGCGAAATCATAAGTTGTATGCAAATCTCAAGAAGTGTATATTCGCTGCAAGCGAAATACAACTTTTTGGGTGCATCGTCGGCAACCACGGCGTGCGCCTTGATCCCGAAAAGATCAAGGCAATCACCGACTGGCCAGTTCCAGTCGATGCCAAGGGACTTAGAAAGTTCCTTGGATTAGCGGCGTACTTGCACAAGTACTCCCGAAATTATGCAGAGATGACAGTTTTTTTCTCTCTTCTCTTGAAAAAGACGAAGAATAGTTATTGAGCGCTGATTGTCAGCGTTCGTTTGAAGTCATCAAGCAAAGCTTGATGCAATCGCCCATCGTGGCGATTGCAGATCAAGACAGACCATTCCATGTGGTCTGTGACGCCAGCGATTTCGCTATCGGCTGCGCGTTAATGCAATACGATACAGACGGCGCGGAGCGCGTCGTCTGTTACCAATCGCGCCCGCTGCAACCAGCTGAGCGCAATTACTCAGTGCATGATAAGGAACTTCTTGCGATGAAATATGCATTGGCTAAATTTAGGGTCTATCTCTTAGGAGATCGACCGCTCATCGTATATGCGGACCATGCGTCATTACGCACGGCCGTACAATCCCACACCTCTCGCAAAGATGGCGAGGTGTCTATCCTTCATCGCGGAGTATAATTTCTCCGTCGAATATAAATCAGGACGACTTAATGTCGTTTTTGATGCGTTATCACGCCGACCCAATTCGAGTCAGCAGTGCACTCCAACAGTGAAGATAATTCCACTGTTGCGATACTCACTACGAGTGTCTTAGTTGATGACGCAAAGAAAGCCTACAAAGAAGATAAGGACCTTCTATATTTTATGGACCAATAAATGAATCCATCCGATAAATCTTTTAAAGATTTACCGGCTTTATATCGATCGTCATCCGATCGATACACAACACGCAACGGCTTATTGTATTACACAGCCGTTGCCGGCGACACTCCACGTGTCGTCGTCCCAACTCACAATGATTTGCGCTTGCGCATCATGTATGAGTGTCACGATGCACCAACAAGTGGGCATCATGGACGTGAGAAAACTTATCTCACTGTAAGTCGCGACTTTTACTGGCCCCGCCAGTATCAGTTCGTGCGCAAGTACATTCGTGCTTGCGAGGTATGTCAACGGGCGAAGCCTAGCCCTTCATCCCGTGCACCTCTCGAACCTATACCGCTTCCGGCAGAACGTTGGCAGTCCGTATCTATGGACTTCGTCTTCGGCTTTCCCAAAGCAGATCACAAAAATATATGGAATCCTTGGTTTTGTAGACAAATTCAGCAAGATGGTACATCTTGTTGCAGTACTAGAGTCAATCACGGCTCCGGACTGTGCCGTGTTTTTATCGACACGGTATTCAGACTCAACGGTTTATCCCGTGCGCTGGTCTCAGAAAGAGATCCACGATTCACGGCGGAGTTCTGGCCAACCAAGTTTCGATCTCTCGGAACACGGCTGATTATGTCAACTCCTCTCATCCAGAGACAGGTGGTCAGACGGAACGCGTCAATCGCGCCCTCGAAGAGATACTTCGAGGTTACGTCCAATCGTATTCGAATTGGAGCGAGTTTATACCGATGGTCGAATTCGCCATCATCATTTTGGTGCATGCGTCTACAACGCATACACGTTCTTCGTGAATGGCTTACACCATCCACGCATACCCATTAAATTAAAGGAATCTTCTAGTTTAAAAGGGGAGGGGTGGACTCGCACGAGCAAAACCACTTCTGGCTCATGCTCATCACGCGTCGAAGTTATCAACGACGCGAGTGATGTCGATGTCGAAGAAATTGACATCGAAGATGAGAATGAGCTCATGGCAGTACGCACAAAGCGTACTGAAAAAGACAGAACAAATAAGTCAGCAGAAGAATTTCTGCTAACTCGAGAATCAATAATCCGTTTCGTTCAGGATTCCATTGCTAACGCAGTAGACCGACAGAAACGGAATGCAGACAAATATGGGAGAGCAAATGTTCATTCATTTAAAATTAATGATTTAGTGCTACTCTCTACGGTAAACCTACCTAAGCGTTAAGACAATAATGTGGGTAGTTGTAAACTGCTACCCAAGTTCATTGGGCTATTCCGTGTACTGCATCGCAGAGGCAATGCGTATCCAATAGAATTTTCACGAAGGATGCGAACACATTTTACATTTAACGTTGATCGACTCCGCCCGTACCATCAGTACGCGGTTTCTTCCGAGGACAGATCTGATGACCCCTTTCAAGAATCCCCAAAAGATCCTTGTGGTCACGAACCAGACTCTCATGTTGAGTCTTGAGGTTCCCGTGCGGAATCCGAAGTTTCAAGAAATCGCGACGAGCTAGCGTGATACTTCCGTTCGTACTCCAACATTGAGAACGCACTTTTCAAACGCTCTTCCAACCGTTCGAAACGGTGAGTCTGCACTCTGTTCAACGAGTGATGCTTACCGCGCATGTGATCAAGACCCTCCTCCAATACATGGAGGTAGTGGTCGAGTTTGTCGATCTTTGACTCTAGATCCGACAAACAGGTCGGATCTAATATTCCCCTTCCACCACAAGCGTTGGAGGATTCCCACGGTGGCCAACGTTTCCTTGTGAAATGCATCGTAAACACCGTGATGTGAAGGAGGCGAACGAGTTATCTTGTTCGCTGGCGCGGTTATCCACCTTCGCATGACAGCTGGGAGTCTCGTTCCCAGCTAGTTGTTGACGTTGAGGGCTTCGTCCGTCTGTATGACGAGACCTATCCGATAAATAAAAAGGTTCATCGAAAAACACGCGCCCCAGGCGCCTGTAAATCGATTGCAAAACGTCAATCGCATCGCGCATCTCGATAGAGATGCGAACACTTCCCAAGGGCGAAGAAATGGAAAACATTCCCTTTCACCCGTTTCGTGTTGTCGACACAACATGGACTGGGATCACCCCACGTGAGGCATGGAAGTTCTGCCTCACGAGACAACCGATGCATATAAATCTTGCACCGGTGAAGCTCGTCTATCAAACTTTACGCGAATCGCGTGAAGTCTTTGAAGCCAGGCTTCGCGTCCAATGTCTCTTGACACTTCGAACAAACGCGTTCCAGGCTTGCATCAACGAGCTTTATCTCGCTTGTTGTTGTCACTATACCATCGATGCTTAGGAAAAGAATCGAGATAAAAATCTTCTTCAGCGCGAAGAACCTTCGCGCTGGGATAAAAGCCATGTGAGTAGTCTCTCCAGACAAGCTGATGACTAGCCGTTCGGGTAAAAGCCACGGCTTCTTCTCAGGTGCAAGACGAGATATTTTATTGTTTGTATCCCCAGAGTGGTCTCGCTGAAGCAGAGGGACCACAATACGTTTAATACGATGGCTTACGCCATCGTCGGAAACAAACATGCTATAGCGAATGCTAATAGCATGTCTACCGGATTGAGCCTCCTCATTTGAAGGCTCCTAGTGAGCCGCCTGACGACATTCAGGCGACTGTTTCACTCTCCTTGAGTCGGTCATCTCGTCCAACTCGCATTCATTGTTGACCTCCAAAGAGGGGTCGCATTCGCATGGTGACTCGACGCGCTCCGCGCCGTCTGTATCGCTGGCGTCACAGACCACATGAAATGTTTCGTCTTAATCTGGAATCGCCAAGATGGGCGATTGCATCAAGCTTTGCTTGATACCTTCAAACGAACGCTGACAATCAGCGTTCCATAAGCATTTCTCGTCTTTTTTCAA
>NW_027152114.1:59229-71574 GCF_004359215.1 Bremia lactucae
GCTCACTTAGCGGCTGTGCCGGATACCATTGATGGTAAAGTTACAGCAAGGCTGTTTATCGATCTCGTGTTTCGACAACACGGTTATCCATTGGAAATTGTCTGATCGGGATCCCCGTTTCACAGGGAAATTCTGAAAACCAATAATCGAGTGCTTGGCACGAAATTGACATGTCCACCGCGGACCATCCGCAGACCGATAGTCAAATTGAACGTGTCAATTGCGTCATTAATGACGTAATACGCAGTGTGTATGCTCAGACACTTAAGGGCTGGGGATCAAAGTCATCCTGGGCGTAAGCCGAACGGATTAATTCAGTAATAGGCGACATTAAAGTCGTTAAATGAGAGAGCTCATAATCCGGCCTACGCGATAAAGCACCAGCCAAAGCTTTCTGCTTGCCAGGCTTATACTTCACCTCGAAGTTGTATTCGGCGAGAAAGGAGAGCCATCGGGCCATTCTCTGTGAGATATGGGGCGACTTAGACGCAGTGCGTAATGACGCGTGATCTGTATATATCACAAACGGCTTAGAGCCTACCAGATGAACTCTGAATTTGACAAGAACATACTTCATTGCAAGTAACTCTTTGTCTTGAACTGGGCAGTTCTTTTCTGCAGCTTTAAGCTGTCTAGACTCGAACGGAATTACACGTTCACGTCCATCATTATCTATTTGTAACAGAGCACTGCCAATGGCAACATCCGATGCGTAACAGATGACACTGAGAGGCCAATTTGGATTTGGCAGTGTCAGGATCGGGGCATGTATAAGTCTATCCTTAACTGCTTAAAAAGCATCATGTTCTGTGCTAGTCCAGCACCATTCTGTACTTTTAATGAGATAAGATAATAGCCATATCAGCGTATTTTTTCGCTTAATCTGTATAAATAATTGTCGAGACCCAACCACATACGCAAATCCTTCTGATTATTAGATTTACCTTAGCGGGATCCGTTCTAAACCTCGCTTCCCAATGAAGCACCCTAAGAAGGGATTTTTTTCTGCACCAAAAATGCATTTAGATGCATTAGCATACAATTTATTCATGCGCGTACTCTCGAGCACTGCTCGCAAATGGTCTATATGGGTTTTCACATCCGATAGATCCTGCTCCGCACGACTATGGACAAAAGTGTCATCAAAATAAGTATGTGCATAACCTCGATGAGGGCCGAACAGTTGCGTCATTAGACTATTAAATGTTGTAGGGGCATTGGAAAGCCCTTATGGCATAACCAGCCATTCCCATAGCATATTGCTTGGGGTGCTAACCGCTCTAAGCGGAATATCGCAAGCTCGCAGGAGCAATTTGTAATAATTATCGACTAAGTAAAGCGCACTGTACATCGTACATATCCCACCATACTGTTCTGGAGAACATCCTTTCGAGGTATGGGGATTTTTGCTGGTATGGTGGCAGCATTAAACTGATTGTAAGCATGTACAACGCGCCATTTACCATTCGGCTTTTTGACACAAAATGTCGGTGTCGAATGGAGGACATGCTCTCTCGTACCATTCCAATCTCGTGCTTAGCACGGAAGAATTCGTCAATGACTTATACACTGTTCCTTTGGTAAAGGCCACTTTCGTGTGCTACAGTATTTGGTTCCAGGAACCAAGTCAATTTCATGACGGATACCTCTATCCAGGGGTAAAACAGATTGTGGATTAGTACATACACATCTTGGAATTCCTTAATCAAGGAGTAAAATGGATCTTTATGATCTTTACGGATCGATGACCCACTCCACACATTAAGTGCAGCTTTTGTGTCATCCAGGACAGCTTCGTCCGGAAGTGACGATGAGATTAACTCAATCGTTGGTCGAAATGACCACCATTCACCAGCCTTTAAGGCTCAGCCGCTCTCATCAATAGACATATCGTCTAGCTTTAAAAGAGCATGTAACGAAGAGATTGCCGCAAGGCTAATTTCTGACTCGATGTTACCGGTTACACCATTTACAAGCGTATGCAATTGCTCGCTCGTATCGCTTTGCGAGGGTTTAGACGCATCGCGTCTCCCCTGCCTCGGAGTAGAGACAATTCGCCTCTTAGAGGCCGGGACATTCACGTCCCCAAATTGTAACGGCTTGTACTGCTTCAGTACAAGTCCACTTCGCACTGCTTCAGTTGCGAGTGGTGCCCTACGTTATTTCACGTACACTGTACGTGCAGAGGAGACTTCTCTTAAGGCAATTAGCTTAAGAGGGCAAAATGAAAACTGTATTAAATATAATTAAGTGTCTCTTGTTCTATCATTGTAAATGCTAACTTAATTACAATCTAATACTAAACATGTAAATGAATTCTGATCTCTATCTTATCTGTAACTCTCTCTTTTGTTTATCTCTACAGCTGAGTAGTCTGCGGAATAAATAGATATAATGGTCTATACCTATTTATGAATAAGAATTCCAAACATTACTATACAAAGTAATATCCTTCAAATATTATCTACCTTTTAGATAACATATTAATTAACAGCCTTTAACCGTTAATTTTATTAAACGATACACCCCGTCACAGCTACTCTTTACGGTAATCCGACCAAAGCGTTTAGTCACTAATGTGGGTAGCAGTAGACTAAATACCCAAGTTCATTGATACTTTCCGTGTACTGCATTGCAGAGGCAATGCGTACACAATAAAATTGCCACGTAGGTTGCGAACGCATCCTACATTTTACGTCGGTCGGCTCCGCCCGTACCATCAGTAAGCGGCTTCTTTCGAGGACGGATCTGACCACCCTTTTCAAGAATCCCTAAAAGATTTTTGTGGTCACGAACTAGATTCTCATGCTGAATCTGGAGATTCTCAAGTCGGGTCCGAAGATCCTCGAAACCGCGATGAGTTGGCGACAGCTCATCACGAAGAGCTGGCGACATCTCATCACGAAGAGCGTGATAATTCCGTTCGTACTCCAACATGGAGTACGCACTCTTCGAACGGTCATCCAACCGCTCGATATGTTGAGCCCGAACCGTCTGCTCAAACGAGTGACGCTTCCGCGCTCGTGGTCAAGTTCCTCCTCCAAATCATGGAGAAAATGATTGATTTTGTCGATCCTCGACATTATATCCGACACCTGGTTTGGATCTGCTTTTTTCTATTCCGCCACAACCATTGGTGGATTCCCACGGTGATCAACGTTTCCTTGTGGAACGTATCCAGAACCACCGTGGTGTGAAGGGGCAGCGAACGAGTTATCTTGTTCGCTGGCGTGGTTATCCATCTTTACCTGACAGCTGGGAGCCTCGTTCCCAGCTGATTGCTGACGTTGAGGGCCTCGTCCGTCAGTATGACGAGACCCACCCGATGGTTCAAAAGGCCCATCGGAAAACACGCGCCCTTGGCGCTTGTAAATCGATTGCAAAACGTCAATCGCGTCACGCATCTCAATAGAGATGCGAGCCCTTCCCCAGGGCGAAGAAAGGGAATAGACATCCCCTTTTACCCTCTTCGAGTTGTCTACACAACACGGACAGGGATCACCCCACGTGAGGCATGGAAGCCCAGCCTCACGTGACAACCGATGCAATTTATACTTTGCACCGGTTGGAGTTCTTTTCTCAAATTTAACGCGATTCGCGTTAAGTTTTTGAAGCCAAGCTTCGCGTCCAATGTCTTTGACATTGCGAATGAACGCACTCCAAGCTCATTTAATTTGCGTTATAACTACAATTTTTAGAGCAATGCTCGATATTTCTTACTAAATTGATATGTCGATATTGCAATGGAGCACTTTTCGCTTGGACTGATAACAATACTAGCCAACATTCACTGATTACAGTGAAAGTGAGGTGCCTCGATTACTTCACGTACACTGACGTGGAGAAGAAGGTTACACGTAGCTTAATAGTACTAGCTACTAGAGATCGATATTAAGGCTTGGATATAGAGAAAAATAAACTGTACTTGTGTCCTTGTCGAATGTCGGATCGGACACTAACTCTGATACAGAGCCAATAAATGTAGGGAAACTTGGGAACGTGAATGTCCCGGCTTCTAAGAGGCGCATTGTCTCGACTCCGAGACACCAGAAACGCGAAGTGTCTATAATGTCACACAGTGATACGAGCGATGTAGCGGGGCACTATGACTTGTACTGTTTCAGTACAAGACCACTTCGCACTGCTTCAGTTGCGAGTGGTGCCCTACGTTAATTGACGTACACTGTACGTGCAGAGGAAGACTTCTCTTAAGGCAATTAGCTTAAGAGGGTAAAAATGAAAACTGTATTAAATATAATTAAGTGTCTCTTGTTCTATCTTTGTAAATGCTAACTTAATTATAATCTAATACTAAACATGTAAATGAATTCTTATCTCTATCTTATCTGTAACTCTTTTTGATTACTCCTACAGCTGATTAGTCTGCGGAATAAATAGGTATAATGGTCTATATTTATTTATGGATAAGAATCTGAATATTACTATATGAAGTAATATCCTCCAAATATTATCTACCTTTTCGATAATATATCAAACAACAACCTTTAAGTGTTAATTTCATGTAACGATACACCCCGTTACAGCACCCCCTCCTCCCTTAAACGACAATCACTCTAAAATGTCATTGGATGGAGTGGTCGCTATGTGACTACTTAATTTTTAAAACGATGTTGATTGGTCAGATCCATCATTTTAAATTCCATCGCATGAAGAATCAACTCATGCGGGGTGACGATAGTGCTGCGCCTTCGGCTGCGGTTCGTGCAGCCGCGGGTGACGCATTGCTATCTCTTGTGGCAGACGGAACGTCTGCCGTAGTGTCTTCCACTGGCACAACACTAGATGTTGCGAGTGCACGTGGTGATTCACCACGTGAATACGACCCCTCTTTGGAGGTCGACTACAAATGCGAGTCGGATAAAGTGGCCGACTCGGGGAGAATGGAACAGTCGCCTGATATACGTCAGGCGGCTGACTATGATCCTTCGAATGAGAGAGCTCATTCTGATAGACGAGTAAACAGTCCATTTGGATCCGACGATGAGGATGATCCCTGATCGCCCATACGATCTCCTCTACGGTCACCTGCACGTGTCTCTGTGCAAGGTGACAACGATGGCGTAAGCCATCGTAAGAAAAGTTTTTGTGGTACCCCTGCTTCAGTGGGTACCACATAGGGGATTGAAGACAATAAAATGTCTCATCTCGCCCCTGAAAAGAAGCCGTGGCTTTTGCCAGAACGGCTTATCAATAGCTTATCTGGAGAAACTACTCCTCACAATAAATGTCCCTTATTTATTGCGACAAAGCTACATGGGCTTGATCCCAGCGCGAAGAACTTTCGCGCTGAGGAAGATTTCTTTCTCGATGCTTTTCTTAAGCATCGATGGTTTAGTGGCAACAATAAGCGAGATAAAGTCTCGCTTATGCAGACTGGTTCTTGCCGTATCAGTCTTCGTTGATAGAAAAAATCATTTGCTTTCTTCTCCAAGTCCACCCGATGCGTTCTTCCCTTTTTTAAAGGGCAGTTATATTCAGACTGAAACGTGGCACCCTTTGCTAGTACTGATAACAGTACACGTCAACCTACACTGATTGCAGTGAAGGTGGGCGCCTCGACTACTTCTTCATTTATTTCCTCCCATAGAAATAATAAATATTATTCCTCTTATAGGGAAAATATTTATGTAACGGTACTCTTCGTTACAGTCGTGCAACACATTATAAAGTAATTTTGCCATGAATTTGTGATCGAAAATGTCGCAATACTATTATTAACATGACGCTGACTTTTCTTGCAGAATAACTCTTGAATTTTCTAAGTATTACAAGCGATATGAAGTTACAGCTAGAAAAATTGTCCAGTATTATGCGACCTTCCATTGCAGAGGTAAAAAAGTCATTCTCAATACGACGTTTGAGTATTCGTTCCTGATCATTATCACTGTGTTAATTGCGAAGTGGCTGTTTAAATCCTTTTCTTTTCCGCAGTCTACCTCGAAGCTCTTGTAGGTTCTTCCTTTGCATGTACAGAACCACATCCGAAACTATTTTGTCAGTAAAATAATCACTTTTGTAATGTATTCCAGTAATGACTTCTTTGGAAGATGCGGGGAGGGGTACATGACTCGGAGGATGTTGACTCATCATTCTGCCTTCCTCTAAGGGTTCCAGATCGTAATTTCTATCGTGTCTGACCGCCTTAAGAGAGCGCAAGGTGCTCCTGCCACTCAAGTTCTGCTCGCTTGTATTAACTGGTTTCGTGGAAGTTGCTGTAAAGAGCGTATCTTGGTATGTTTCGATAGTTGCCAGAGTAGAGCCACAACAGACAAGTACGAGGCTAACGCACGTCAGTCGTAAAGTTCGCATAGATGCATGCACAAAATGCCGAACGGGGAGAAGTATTGTTTTTTTTTCTAGCAAGTTGCAAAGTGAACCTGATTATCTTACGTATACTTTCATGCTGAGCGAATCACTTACAGATGTTTTGTAAGACTTTACTGTATTTTGAAGCTTCTTCCTTATAGGCTGGTCCAAGAGGATTTAAAGCGCTTGTATTAGAGATTCAAATTTTGCAATCCTAGAGCAGAAGTCCACTTCTTCCGGCTTAATCCGACAAGTAACAATGAGGTCGTCATAATGGTGCGCTCCCACCAAGCGTTTCCTCCTGGAATAGGTATGGAGCAACACCAGTGGTGACATTTCTCTTAAAAAAAACGAGAACTTTTACGCGAGATGGTGGTCCAAGATTTAATTTTGTCAATTTAGAAGAGTTGCAAAGAAAGTTTACGTCCAAGATGCGGCTGGACATTTATTTTAACCGTACAATCGCTTTGATTAACAGTGTCTATGGCGTCAACGTTCCGGTACGTCAATCGCTTCTTAACTAGAATCGGCTCGATCTCGTCCTTTTCCCACCAGACAATGGGGATCTACGAGCATACGAAGTGCAGAGATTCGTGCCCACAATTTCAAATGCAATATCTTAATGAAATAAGACTAGAGCACTCTTGCAGTAGAATGGGGATGAAACCATCCCTCTTGCGGCCACACACGTGGCTAGGTCCTCCAGGTTCATGGTCCGTGTCACGCAGACCCCGCATTCCGTGAACTCCTTCTCCGACAATTACACGCAGCTCGTGTTGTCCGACACGCTAAAAATCACCATGTGAACTATGCGCTTTGAACGGAAGTAACTGCCCACCTGTGAAGCAACGCATCGGCTTCACCTTAGGCTTCGTGGCTTGGCTTTTTGGACCGCTTCATCATGAAAAGATCACCTTAAAAGAAAGCTCTCACCAAAGGAATGGAATTCCGTACACGGTTTGAATATCTGTCATCAAATGCTTTCAGTAAAATTGATTTGTTTGTGTACAAACCGGTGCATGGGAAATAAGTGGCGCAGGCCATCGCGACGTCATCTCGCAATAAACATTCTTTGCAAGTTGCGTGCCGAGGTGTCAAGGCAAATCGAATTTAGACAAGATAACAGCTGCTTCGCTGTGGTAGCACTTTTTTCAAATGATGTGACACCAAATAGTCATCACGTCCGCCAGTCATCGAGGGGGACTGCTACTGGACTACCGCTACGCGAATTGTGATGTGTTCCCAGCATCCTCTGAGTACCGGTACATGTTCGGAGACATGACGTTTGACCATTCTTGTGTGAAGTTTCCCGCGTTCTTGCCCACACAACTTCCTTCTCATGTGTTTGTACAGCAACCGCTTCTGCATTATTGTATGAAGGACATATCACGACGTAAGTCAATTACATGCGCGTGCGCTCGTATAGCAGAACCTGGCTAATCAATAGTGTCAGAAACCGTGTTTTCGGTTGGCGATGTTCTATGTACTATTTTTGAAAGAGGAGAAAAAATCAAAAGCGCCCGCTTTTATTGGCAAGTCATAAAAAGAGCGAAAAGAAAGATCAGCAAATCGAGCACGGGGGAGAAGTTGAGCTTGAAATAAGCGACAAGGGTCGGAGGTGCGCTCTTGCGCATCCATATTAGTTAGTCTTTGGAGGTCAAGCTAAGGATAGATTTATTTTACTTTTCTTCTACAAATTTTTGCGGAAATGCATGCTTACCTATCAAATAGGCGAATCTTAGTGGTCTTTTTTTAACCCACCATGAACGCTTATGTATTAGGTTTTGTCGGCTTTCGCTCGTAGTTTCTTTGTTTGAAAAAAGCATCTTGCTATTAAACAAAGAAATTGCGCAAATATTGCCAAGTCTTTTTGCAGGCCTTTCGAGCTACTGAAGTTGGGAAGGCCTGCATAAAGTTTATCAATATAAATTATAGTTATCAACAAGTTGCTACCATTACGCTACTTCAGAGGTAAATAATTAAACGGTGTGGTCCCAAATGTAACTTAGGAGGAGGTACAAAAGTCCGAAAGGGGAAGTTAAGACGACTCTAAAGGAATACTTATTTTGCGATATAGGAATAATGAAAATGTTTTGTGTTGTCATATTTAATCGGTAGCTTTTATACAATAAAAAATAAACAGACCGAAAGGGCATGTTGTAAATTGTTAGATGCTATTTAAGACTGTAACGGGGTGTATCGTTACAAGAAATTAACATTTAAAGGTTGTTAATTAATATATTATCTGCAAGGTAGATAGTATTTGAAGAATATTACTTTACATGGTAGCATTCTAAGATGCTTATTCATTCGTAAATATAGACCGTTATATCTACTTTCTCCGCGGTCCAGTCAGCGCTGGACGCGCGCAAAGAGAATAACAGATAAGACTTAATTACGTGTTTGTATTAGATTATAATTAAGTTAGTATTAAGTAGATAGACAAGAAGAGCTTAATTATATTTATACAGTTTTTTATTAACCCTCTTTAAAGCAAGTGTATTAAAGGTAGTCTTCCTCTGCACGCATTAGTGTACGTGAAGTGACGTGAGGCACCACTCGCACTGAGGCAGTGCGAAGTGGACTTGCACTGAAGAGGTACAAGTCGGCAGTGCCCCGTTACACGCAACCTCGTGCTATACTCTCTCACTTTATTTGTTGCTATGTTCACGGCATTGATTTTCGACACCAAGCTGTTGAGTACCCACATGATTTAATACACTGAATGAGACGTGTAGGAGCGAAAAAGTCGATGAATTTATTAATGACTTTAAAGCTAGAAAGAGAGTGAAAACGCTATATTTGCCGAAGAAAATATATGAGGAAGGAAAGATGGCTTTACCGAGTTGAGACAATAAGATATTAACTCTGAGATCATTGGGAAACAAAGTCAGCCATGAGCTTATGCATGACGTTCGTACATGCTATCCGATGACTACGCAAATACTTGATAGACTGATTAGGTGCGTTGCATATTAAATGTGACGTCACGAACGTTCGGTACACATGTCATAATTCTAATGCAGTCGAAGGGTGTGTGTACCCAATACAGGTTCCCTTTTATATGTATATGTAGCTTCGTGCTTTCAACACGAACGCAAAGCGGGATGGCTATTAAGTTGATTCGATTGTCATTTTGAATAGGGCATGCATCTGATGCGCAAGAAGCGGGAAGCAAAAGCAGCTGCGATGAATAGGTGCTCAAATTAAGTCGATCGTTGTAATTATTGTACCGAAGGGAATACAACACTTAAATCACAAAAATGGATTAATTTCTCACGCCATTCTATCCATGGTTGGTATTTTGCCTCATACAGCGCATGACACTTAAAACGAGCAAATCCAGATTTTGAGTGGCCAATTTTTGGATCATTTAACCTTACAACTTTGGCCCTGATAATTGGCTCCGATTACATTGTATGGCGTGCGACCCAGGCTCAGTCATCAATAATAACAACTCACCTTCACAAAAATTGTACTTTTTTGCCTCGCCTAGCAAAATTAAAAGACAGATACAGGAAATGGCAGAGGCCAAGCGCGCCAAATCCGATAACAGCTGAGGTATTCATGAATCTACTGATAGCAGTTCTGTAGAAACCTGAACGTTTCGAAGGGCAGTGATGACGAAAAGCTGGACTTTCCATATATTGAAGCAGATATTAAAAAAAACTATTAAGTAGCTGTTAAAAGTTCTAGTTAAAAAATATCGATTACACTTCCAGCTGCCTTGGCATCTGTTTCACCGGACGAAATACGTCGGCACTCACGAAAAGCTTTACGATACATGGTCGATTATTGGAAAGGTCTCACCGGAAAAGGAGCAGAGTATGCAATGAAAGTATACAGATCCCGACTGCAACGAGGCACCTTTTGCTAGTACTGATAACGGTACTAGTCAACCTACACTGATTACAGCGCAGGTAGGGCGCCTCGCCTCGACTACTTCACTTACACGACGTGCAGAGGAAGGTTCTCAGTGGCTTAGTAGTATTAGCTACTAAAAGAAGATCCTAAGGCTTTGGAATGACTTAAGCACCGCACAATCGTGTCTTATGGTTAGATTCAAACTTTAATCAACCAATCAATGGATCTTTGTCTATTGCGTCCATATTACCAAATTTGGTAATTTTGGAACTATTAAGTCAAAATTAATACCGATAATAATTTGTACTTCGTAGCTTTTTCCTCTCATAGGAAATAATAATAATTATTTACTTGTAAAAAACAATAATATTTCGTTTCCTATAGAAAAAAAAATTAATGTAACAAGACATTCCGTTACCCCCTCTTAACCGGCAGTCACACTACTGACTGATGTGGAGTGACAGAGAAATGTTATTACGTCTTTCTCTGTAAACTTTTGCATTATTGTTTTCGTATTTAAAAACTTAATTTTTGAATTATTGATAGTGTTCAAAAATCAATTTATTTGCGCATGGTAAGCGAAACCCGTGCGCGTAGCCTGTGAAGCAGTAAATTTGGCAGCTGCACGGATCAGTGCAGCTGTTTGCGATGCAAATGTTTCAGTAGACGCATTAGCGTCTACTGCGGGGGAAAAGTCACCTCCTACTCCGATTGGAGGTGACCGGTATATGTCACCTGCTACTTCCATTGTTTGTGACCGTGCCGAGTCGGCGCCATCGACCGACGCGGTGGCAACTCTTAAGGCCTCCGGATCAAACGGGGCCATGTCCGTTAAGCCTACATATTCTAACGTTCAACCAAAGAGGTGGTGACGAGGTTGTTTGACACTTCGTCAGACCTTTGGTGCGGAGTCATTTTGTGATGACTCCATGGACGACGATAACCCTGGTGATATCAGTATGCAACATTAAGACCGAAGTGATTGTATAGGTAGGTCACTCGGTAAGCTTGCTACTGGTGGTGCTAGTATGCATCACCAGGGACGGAGTGGTTCTAAGGATCATTCTGAGAGTTATGTTAGCGTAAAACGCTAACATGAATCAAAGGGGTAGGGACGCAATGCTTTGTAATCTTATCCCGAAAAGTAGCCCTGGCTACCCTTTAAGGACAACTTAACTCGTTGGTTCTGGTATGACCATTGATCGGTTTACCTAGGCTTTACAAGCGTGGTGAGGACAAGATGGAATTCTTCTGAATTGAACACAGTTTGCAAATAATCCGAGGTGAATCTAGGATCTCGATCTGAGGTCAGTTCGCGGGGTAACCCATGGAGCTTAAATATCATGTCAACAAAGACACGAGTACAGCCTTTTGCTGTGATCGACTCCGGCAAGATGTAATATTTTGCTGAAACGATCAACAAAAATAAGAATATTTGTTCCTTATGGTTGTCGTCGGGAACTACGAAGACAAAGTCCATAGATACAGATTGTCAACGTTTACCGGAACAGTAGAGGTTGTAGCGGAGCACGGGATGAAGCGCTGGGCTACACCCCTTGACAAACTTCGCAGGACGTATGTACTTGCGGACGGACTCATACAGTGCCAGGCGATGTAAAGGGACTTTTTTTCGAAAGTTCGTCGGCTTATCGGCGTACTTATTTAAGTACGTCCGCAATTATTCCAAAGTAACGGTATGCTTCTCTTCGTTGCTAAAGAAAAATGTAAAGTGGTAATGAAACGCTAATTGTTAGCGTTCCTTTGAGTGTATCAAGGAAATCTTGATGCAATCGCCAATCCTGGCGATTGCGGACCCAAGACAGACGTTTTGATGTGGTCTGTGACGCCAGAGATTTTGCAATCGGCTGTGCGTTGATGCAATACGACACAGACGGCGCAGAGCGCGTCGTTCGCGTCAGCTTTAAACAGCTGACAATTATTACCCAGTGTATGACAAATAACTCTTTGCCATATAATATGCACTGACTAAGTTTAGGGTCTATCTCTTGGGGGATCGACGGCTCATTGTTTATACGGACCATGCGTCTTTACGCACGGCTGTAAACAGTCCTCGCTTTTTGCAAGGAATGGCGAGTTGGTTGTCTTGCTTTGTTCATTGTAGATTCGTTGTGGAATACAAAACTGGACGACTTG
>NW_027152115.1:0-10474 GCF_004359215.1 Bremia lactucae
TAATAGAGCTAATGTCTTGTTGCATCAAAATTTCCGAATTTGGTAATACTGGAGCTACTGAAGTCAAAATTAATAAAGATAAAGCTTTGGAATATCTTTAATTGTTTTGTCTCGTAGAAAATAATACTTATGTACCAAAACACCCCCGTTACATCACCGCCTACTTAGGGACTGATGTCGGGTGACATGAAATAATATTATGTCTTTCCCTGTAATTTTGCATTATTGAATTAATCAGAATACCGATTCTTTGCATTATTGATTTTGGTTAAAATCAACATGGCGACAAATAAGTCTGTGCGCGTTGCCCGTGAGGCCGCAAAGTTGGCAGCTGCACGGATCAGTGCAGCTGTTGGTAATGAAAATGTTTCAGTATACGCAAATGGTCTACTGTGGGGAATACATCATCTCCTACTCCAAATGGGTGACTGCAATATGTCATCTGATGATGACATTGCAGGTGACGGGAAAAAGTCACCTGCTACACCAACTGTAGGCGACTGGTCTATTTCACCGACATTGCCCGACTCAGTGGCAACTGTAAAGGCCGCCAGAAACCCGGGGCTGAGACCGTTAAACCTTTGGGTTCTTACGTGACAACTAGAGAGGTGATGACGAAGTTGTTCGACTCGTCGGACCTCTTTGATGGGGTGTCATCTGATGACGTTTCCGTTGGCGATGATCACTCTCGTTAGTATGAGTCATTAGGAACTAAGTGGCTGTGAAGGGAAGAGTGCTGCTGGTGGTGCTATTTTTTGTTGCATCACCAGGAAAGTAGTATTTCTAGGAATCGCTCCAGGGCTAACTTAACGTTAACGTTAACATGAGCCAGGAGGAGAGGGACCGCAATACGTTGCGATTTGCTCCTGAAAAGAGGCCTTGGTAGCCCTATAGGGATAACCTGAATCATTGGTTCGGTATGACCAACGATCGAAATCGTGTTCCGTTATTCAGATCATCCAGGCTTCACAAACCTGGTGATGATGAGACGGAATTCTTCATCGATGCTTTTTCCGGCATCGTGGTACTCTTATAAGTGAGCAAAGGATGTCAAACCTTGTTCCAAGCTTGGATAGCCTTTGTACAGAATGTACATAACATAGGCCGTGAGGTGTGGCTTCACAAGCTACCTGCTTTCCGTGATCGGTTCGAGAAATGGACCGTGGTAAGTGCTCGCTATAAGTTGCAATGATTGTCTAGAGAGGCAGAAGCTCGTGGAGGGCCAATGCTGTTTTAAGGGTGCAAGTCATGCTCCTAAGGAAGCATATTACCTTAAAGATCCTCATTGGAGGACGCTCATCTCTTACGAGTTGCGTCAAGGGATTGAAAACCTCCAATCCTTTTAAGAGTGCGGGAGCGCTCGTTTTCCGATGGGCCTTCTGTCGAGGAGGATGGGTCTCGTGGTACTACAAGACGAGATCCGAAATATCCAAAATTAGTTGGGAACGAGGCTCTCAACTATCATGCGAGGTTGGGTACCCTCGCCAACAAACGAGATAAATCGTTCGAACACCCTTTGCCTCACGGTAGTTCAAGAAACTTTCAATAAGAAGGCGCTTCTCACCACCTAAATCCCTAAATGGATATGGAGGGGGAGAAAAGCTCGGGCTCGCCTCGTTTGACGAACCCGAATCAACTTAGTGATTTGGACACACCCTTTCTATTTGAGGGGTGGACATTGATCTCTAATGCTTCCCGTGAGTAGTTGAGAGATTGTGCGCAGGTTGCGACTGATTAACTGGTGAACAAAAGGCCCATGAGTCCCTTCCAAAACAAGCCGGTGACAGTTCGTCAAAAATCTCATTCTTGGAAAAAAGAGTGGATCGTCTGGTTTAAAGAATATCAAACTCTACTCCGAGACAATAAGATTTTGGCTTGGAACGATCATGCTTTGGCGGATGCCCTAGATCGTTCCGGTGCAGCCCGGAATAGGAAGCAGCCTCGTACTGATTACACGGGCGGAGACGCTTAACATAAACATAGGATGCGTACGCATACTTCGAGGCAGCTCGATCTTGTACGCATTGCCTTGGCGATGTCGTGCTTGAAACGGGCCGATATATTGGGCAGTATTTTTTTACTACCCATTGTCACTACATGTTTGATAAGTTTATTGTAGACGGTAGAACTAGGTCATTAACATCAAATGCAAGTATGATTACTCTTCCATTTTTTTCAGAGTTCCGTTTCTGTCGGTCCACAGCATCAGCGGTGGAATCCTGTACGAAAAGGACCACTGCTTCTCAAGCCAATGGGAAACGGTTTCATTTTTGTTTCCAGTGCGACCGGCTCGCACTGCGGAAGTATCCATCTCTCCAATATTGAGTGTATTATTATTCTCATTAATAATATTGTTATCGATGCTAAAATTTTCAGCAGCGTTGTCAAAGTCAGTAATAGCGTTATTGTTATCACTGAGTTTTTCCACTTTCAATTAATAAATCAGCATGGGTATCCTTCGCATTGACCTTAGTGCTAATGCGTGATGAGCAAAACTAGAAGGTTCTTTGCTCGAGCGAGTCCCCCCCCCTTGAATAAGCGTCACTCTCAAGCAAGGTGGGTATACGTGGGTGGCGTAAACCATTCACGAGAAACGGTGTATGCTTCGTAGAAGCATGCACTGAATCGTGGCAAAACTCGCTCAAACTCTTAAAAGTGTAGACGGAATCGTGAAGTATTTCTTCGAGGATACGGTTTGCACGCTCCGTCTGATCACCTGTTTAGGATGATCGGATTTGACATTTTTAATTGTGTTCCGAGTGATTTGATCCAGATTGCCAAAATTCCCTCGTGAATCTCGGGTCTCAATCTGAGACCAGTTCGCGGGGTAACTTAGGGGAGTCGAAATATCTTGTAAATGAAAACACGAGCACAGCTTTCGGCTATGATCGACACCGGGACTGCAGCAAGATGCACCATTTTGCCGAAACGATCAACAAAAACAAGAATACCATTATTCTTATGTTTGTCGTCAGGAAAACTCGAAGATGAAGTCCATGGATACAGACTGGAACAGGCAGAGGTTGTGATGGAGCACGGGATGATGCACTGTGCTTCATCCGTTGACAGACTTCGCAAGCACAAATGTACTTGCGAACGAAATCATACTGGCGTGGTCAGTAGAAGACGCGACTTATCGTGAGATAGGTCTTCTCACGTCCACGATGACTACTATTGGTGCAGCGTGGCACTCATAAAATGATGCGTAAGAACCCAATTCATTATAGATGGGGATAACGACACGAGCTGTGTCGCCAACAATGGCTGTGTAATATAAAAACCCATTGCCTGTTGTGTATCGATCTGCTGAGGATGTATACAATTTTGACAATTCTTATAAGGATTGTTGAATGGATTTCTGAGGTAATTCATCAACACTTTGAGAGCCCTATCTTCTTGATAAGCTCTTCTAACGTCGTCGAGTAATGTTGACGACGGAACACATATTGTTGCAATAGTGATTTTATGCTCTGTTGAATTGCACAGCCGGGTCAAAATCGGCCGGCGCGAAAGTGCATCAGCGCCGACGTAAAGTGGTCCTGGTTTCTACTCCACGAAGAAGTAATACTCCGTGAAGAAAGACAAATATCTAATTTTTTGCGAGAGTTGTGGACAGTTAACGGCCGTGCGTAACGACGCATGGACAGTATATACAATAAACGATCTATTTCCTAAGCGATATCTGAAAGTCTCTTTACATCGATTGGCACACGCTAATCGGTGATCACCTTTATCTTTTCTGGATCCGTGGGTACACCGTGCTTTTCCACGATGCACCCAAGAAGTGGTATTTTCCCCTTGCAGCGAACATACACTTGTTAAGATTTGCATAAAATTTGAGCTTACGCATAAGTGTAAGAACCTTTCGGACGTGGGTACGATGTAGTTCAACATCCGATTTCATGTTCATGGCTCTGCTATGAACGAAGACGTCATCAAATTAGCTCGGTGCAAAATCTTGCACCGATCTCAGCAGACTGGTTACACATCTGTTAAATGTTGCAGGGAGATTGCTAAGAACCTGTGGCATGACTAGCCACTCCCATAGCATACCGCTTGGGGTGCTTACTGCTATGAACAGGATATCTTATTGACGCATAAGGGTCTGATAGAATACATTCATCAGATCCATTAACGAAAAGATAATATTCTTTGACGTATCATCAATGATTACGTTTTTTCGTGGTATCGGCGTTTGAGCCGGTACGTTGCTGCGGTCAATTCAGTGAGCCCAGGCACAATCCGCCACCCTCGTGTTGCTTTACGCAAGCAGAAGTTCGGAGAGCTATGTGGGAAGGTTGACCTTACATGACCCGCTGCTAAGCGATCGGCAAAGAGCTTATGGATCGCTATTACTTGTTCGCGAGGCAATGGCCATTGCTTCATCACACAGTATATCGAACCTGGGTCAATATTGACTTCGTGTCCAGTGCTTTTGCCCCTCGGCAACTCATACGCTACTAATTCAGGGAAGACATCCTTAAATATTATAAAGGATTTGTATAGATGGTTTGTGTTCAAAGCCTCCGAGGGCTTCGACATAAAACGATAAATTCTACTCTTCATCGAGAACACTTTTGTTCGATGGGCTGCTGAAAATCCGTTCGCTCCCAAGAAGTACTGTTCCCGACCGAATATCGGCCACGTAGTTGTCATCTGTTACAAGAAGCAGATCTGCTTGACCTTTCCACTACGCAGATCACACACAAACGGTATGGGCTCAACCGTTGGCAATTGATATATCTCCGAAGTCAACTTCGTAAGTGCTATAGAACAAGTGTATTAGCGCCTACACTGGATTCATTGTTTAATTAGAAATTTATTGTCTCAGTTTTCTCTTTAGAACTTATTTCCAGAGGTACCTGGGAGTCTTTGAGCACAAGTTTCCGGGGACTTATTCCAACATAATCTACTTGGGGAGTATTCTCCCTAACTGCCTCTAGCTGTGGTTGTGCTACCAGATCGAGATCATCTACAATCGACTCTCCGGTCGATCTAGGGTTTTCGCTGTCTCTTAAAGACGCGCGTATTAAACATTCTTGGATGTTGCTTTCCAAGCAAGCATCCTTGTTTCGTACCACTTAACTTATACGAGTGGTCGACTTCGACGCTGCCTGTACTTATACACAGCCGTCGTAACTATGTCGACGTCACTACGGTGGACCTATGACGCTGCTGGTGCTTGTGCACAGCCGTCGGGACCAAACTCCACAGTGTGTTGGGTATTCACACTGAGGTCTTGTGCGGTCATGCTTACGACTGACCCACAAGTGAGGCTATCGCACTCACTCGTAGGACATCCGCACGCTTGTGAACGCTCCAAGACGTTAATCAGTTGGCCATCTGATAAACAAGAGACAGGAATCGTCACGACTTGATGCTGCAATTTATACATTGCAAGAAGTTGCTGAGCCATGGTAATCTTCGGATGACATCAAAGTTATCTAAATCTAGGACGATAAAATCATCATCGTACTATCTACCCTTTAACGTGTATTGAAAATCAACTTCACGTTTATTTACTGTCACAGACACTCATAGGCGCAGTGGCCAGTCCTTTGACAACGTTTTCTTTTTTGTAATCGTTTGTAACTTGAAGAGCGAGGTCTCGCTCTCTACATACAAGAGATCCGTGGGTTCTGGACCCCCTTATTCTAGTCGTCTCGGCGGACGATAAGCATCAGCGCAGACAAAAGACTGTTTATGACTGAAGTCCTCCTCTTTCGCTATAGAAACTGCATAGTCGAGCAACCCTAATTTTAGCCAGAACAGGTGGGTCTTTAACTGCAGATACAACTGACCAGGTATCGTGTATGTTGGGCATAAGCGTAAATGTCACCCTTGCCCTACTTCAAATCCAGGAGCTCGACTCGAACCCTAAATTCGGCACGTGGCGGCTCAAATGTTTGTCTGAGCCGGATTTTAAAGACCTCATATGACCCAAAGACTAATGGGTCGTGGAGCTTGAGCCCCAAGGCCCCAAAATTTGGCACGTCCGGCAAAGTTGAACATGCCAAAAAATCACTTTTATCGCATCTGTTAAAACACGCTGTCTTCTGAGCTTGAAAATGGGCTTACGGTCGAGATTGCAAACCGGGAAGTGAGTTGTATTATGAGTTTCTCTCGATTCTACCGTTATCTCTTTCCTATCATTCGATACGCCCCCTTTCTCACATATGTGGACGACCGTAATATGGTGGACGTCACATGTCTGGCAGGACATTGCTGGTGAACCCCAAACACCAGTTCCCAAAGGCTTGAATTTTATTGTTGCCGTGTATCGAACCGGTGACCTGTGGAATGGCACTGCCATGACTTTTAGACTGAGCTACCGCGCATGATTTTTTCACACACTATTATCCTATAAATTTTAACAAATGATCGTTTTACTTTCATGTATATATATATATCCCTAAACATGCATACGAATAAAGCGCGAAACTTTCGGTGTACACATCAATCTAACAGCATCATTACTGATACGGCGAGCTTCTATGGCGTCGTCGAATTCGACGAACCATCAAATAATCGCTTTCGACAACCTTAAACTTAGAGATTGCTATCTTGAAGCTTTCGGGTCGACGCGGAAACGTCGGCTCATTAGCAGCATTTACTTGCTGCTGTCTCAACATTTCCAATTTTTGAGCACCCTGATCTCTCAACACCTCCGCGTGCTGATAAGCAGGTGAAGCAAGGCTATCTTTTCCTAAGTTCCGTCGAGTTTATGTTGTACTAACTCGGCTATGGCCGCATGTAGTTCATCTCTGTTCAGAGTGAACAGCATGGCGCAAACGGCTGGCCCGCCTTCGACCGAACTCATGCGTTCGATCGCTCTCCATTCAAGGTCCTTAACTGAGTAAACCCTTACGCGTGGTGTGGTAGACTTCTTGAGGAGCTAAAGCTCCCTCCTTCATCATCCAACATGTTCATGCTTAATGGAACGTGCGTAGGTCGTTGAATGGACTACGAAGTGCCACCAGGTGTAACGGGGCACCTTTCACTAGTACTGGTCAGTACTGGATAACCTTACACTGATTACAGTGCCTCGAAACTTCACGTACACAAAATTAAAGAGGACGTTTTCTATGAAGCTAAGGGTTTTTAGGTTAAACTTCTAGACTAAGGCTTTAGAATAGAGATAAAGGAAAAGCGAATTGTTATATTTAGTTTTCTACGTAACGATTTTCTATCTACCACTGAACTTATAATATTAATAATTAACTAAGTATGGCGCCTCCTTGCGCACCGCACAATCGTGTCTTAAAACGATTAGCGGGGTTAATTTAGACTCAAATCACCCAACAATAGAGCTAATGTCTTATTGCATCAATATTATCAAATTTGGTAATATTGGAACTATTTGAGTCAGAATTAATAAAGATAATATTTTTGTACTGCTTTATTTATTTCCTCTCAGAGGAAATAATATTTATTATTCCTCATATAGGAGATAATACTTACGTAACATATTGTATGCGTCAGCTGCTAAGTGTTCACGTCTATAGGATGTTGCGATAGCAAGAATTTGAACGAAATGCTGCTTAAATAATAAATCCTCACATCTGATCGAGTGCATCTCTATCTACCACATCGTCCTTCTTTCGCGCAAGCACAAACAAACACATCGAGAGCATACGTAGTCAAGCCTATCTGTTACACTGTATTTGTTTGTCTTAGGCAAACCTAGGGGCTAACCATTGATCGCGCGAGATCGTACTTTCTCTATGCAATCCCATTGTTGCCGTGTCTTCACTGCACTTAAGAAAATCATTGTCCTTCAAGAGAAAATCCGATGGCATCCAGGGCGAGTAGAAAAGGAGCAAAAGTGTTGAAATCGCGGGACCTCAGAAGATTTTAATATCGTCTTCAACTTCGATTACACGGTGGCCACGCAGACAAAGCGGTAATAAAATATTAAACGTTTGTCGTTAAAACACTTAAATTCTAGCAGAAGCAGTATTTTTAGCATCGCGGCTTCACGAATGCTGACAACATGTAGTTGGCTTCGCTCACACACCGTGGCAGTCAGGACAAAGACGCCACCTGTTTTCTAGCTCGAGCAAGGAAGGTCTTGTGTCCAGCTGGCCGCTGCAACTAGCGCTGTATTAAGAGTGTGGCGCATCGTGGACAGTCGCCAGGTATAATGTTTGCTGTAGCGTCGCGGTCCACCCTATTTGTCAAAGTCGGGGCTTATTCTTTCTAAAAGAGATTAAACGAATCATTTCTCGCGCGTTTTTGTTCCAAATCCGTCGCTTAAAGCACCGAATTGTTGCTGAACCCCTGCCATGTTACATCGTACTCTGGTCATCTTAATAGCATCTCCACCTGTCCGAACCGTCACTACCCCAGATGCTCGTGAAAAGCTCACTGTTTCCATTCTTGATCCATATCGTTCACTTAAGAGCGCAAGATAGCTCATTATTACTTTTTAAATCGTAATATCAAGAAAAACCCAGGAATCGTAAAATACAAATCTACTATCACACATGCAGTTAAACGGTCTAGATTTTTTTTACGTGTTGGTCGTATCGTAAGTTACTGACTCGCATCTCTATCGTGTCATCTTTAGGAAACGGAAGTTCGAACTATATTGACGATTTTGCCCTCCTCGACGCTGAATTAGTCTCCCGTATTAAGGCGTACCTTTCGAGCATCACCGTGACAGAGCACAATCCAGCCATTTTCTTCTACTGGAACAACGAAGCGCTCGAAAAGTTCGTCGATGCAGCCAACGCCGAGAGTTCTGGTCATCCACAATGGTTTTCCCAACCGCAGGGGAGCGTAACACCAATGTCTGTCATGAACGACATCATCACTAACTTAGCGCAACTTAGTGGGGGACGATGCGACCACGTGCTGCTGGCGCCAAACTCACTTATTCAATACGGACACGTGCAGGAGCGGCTTCAATACATGCAGTACGATGACTTTATGCAAAAGTGCATGACAAACGTGGCACCGGGCAATGCGCTTGCACGTACTTTTGCACTTACGAGTCCATCTATCGAGCGTGTAGTGCCGATACAATGCCTACCGCCACCGCCACGGGTCAGACAGCTTTTCGAGTAAGTTACATAGAGGAACTTTTACATCCCTTAATTTAGAATAGTGTTTTCGCGTGTTTTTTGTATCTTTCTGGCATGTGTACCTCAAGAGGAATACAGCAGCGACGTTTTCTTCTTTTGAGAATCGTAAATCGCTTCTTTATTTACTCGGATTTACGTTTTTCCCTAAAAACGATCATCCTATGTAGATCAGGTAATGACAATAATAACACTCGAAAACATCTTACAACAAAAAGGTTTGGTACTTTGTTACGTGAAGAAAAAAACGCCTTTTCAGCAAAGCATATTGCAACAAGACATCCTTAGGGCACGCTAGGCAACTTAAGTCGGCCACACTCCTTTAAGTGTGCTTTTACAATTTGCAAAATGAATGCAACGTAAACTTATTGACCTAAAATGATTAATTTACGAGTGCGCTGCGTCGATGACGGCTGCGAGCTACTTGTTGAGCGCCATGGCGCCAACGAGCATAGCATTCAAGTAGCAGAGCTTAAGGAAATCGTTCTTCAACAACGGAGACAGCTTTCTGATTGCAAAAGGGTCATCACACCGACCAATACCCAGCCTTTGAATCTCGAAGACTGCTTCGTGCTGTTCCGAGGACAAATTCTGGCAGATCCAGACGTCGTGGATCTCAACTCTTTAAGTGCGACAGATTTCTTCGTATTTGCACCTGATATCCAGCAAAGAGACTTTAATTCACATTCTAGACATGAAGCTCACAAAGATCTTGCGACTTTTGAGTTGCTGCGATCTCAACTCGTGGACATGGGCTTTTCAGCGGCGCTGGCGGCTCACGCTTTGCAACAAAGCAGCAACAATCTTTCGGATGCTGTTGCAATGCTAATCGAAGGTCAAGTGGAAAAGAAAGACCATAGAATGGAAATTGATGACAAGACGGAAACAACCACAGACGTGGGGATACAGCATCATCCATCGATTTTTCCACTACAAAGCTTACTGAATGACAAGAAAATGGACAAGCTACGAGAGTTGGCAGCAACCGATTCGTTTCAAGCATTATTGATGCTTGAACAAAACTTTTCGTCGGAAATGCTTCATCAGCTCAACGAGAACCCGGTGGCGACGCTGCGACTCCTTTCAGCTCCTGCGATCGATTCATCGATAGTGACAGCAGATAATGAACTCAAAATCGACGATGCTATTGACAGCAATGACGCAAAATACGGAATTGTGGCAAACACTGTTCCAAATGACGCTATTAATCGGGTGCGAAATCAATGCTTGCAACTTTGTATTCTTCTTCGTTATTAATTCTTTTTTTTGGACTTATAGCTTGTTGCAATGGGATTCCCTTCGGATGTAGTGGAGATGATGTATGAATCTTGCGGCGGCGATGAGCACCTTACGGCAAACGCACTCCTGCAAACATTAGAGCCATGAGAGCA
>NW_027152116.1:0-10780 GCF_004359215.1 Bremia lactucae
CTATATTAATACAGTTTTCATTTTACCCTCTTAAGCTAACTTGCCTTAAGAGAAGTCTTCCTCTACACGTACAGTGTACGTTACTTAACGAGAGGCACCACTCACATCTGAAGCAGTGTGAAGTGGACTTGTACTGAAACAGTACAAGTCGCAGTGCCCCGTTACACCTGGTAGCACTTTGTAGTCCGTCCAAGGACCACATTTCCCACATTTAACATGGACATGTTAGATGGTAGTGGGAATACGCATCACGTTTCCCCTGAAAGCTACTCCTTTCTAAGTGATATAGAAAGGAGTGCGGTTGAACGAATGAGTTCGACCGTAGGAAATTATGCCATCCTGGCCATGCTGTCCGGTAAGCCCTCCATTCAGCCATCCCCAAGTTCATACAACATGAACGTGACAAGGCGAAGGAGAAATAGCCTTGCTTAATCATTTCATAACAGGAGAACTGTTGAGATTGCAACAGGCAGAGACCCCTGTACCTGGGATGACGCAGACGTGCCGTCCGAAAAACTTAAAGATAGACATCTGTAAGTATGATGGAGTCGAAGAGGACTCCCTTTTAAGGTGGTTCGTCGGATTGGACGATGCATGAAAGTCTTGTCACATCGTCAACGAGCAAATGCAAGTCGCATTTGCTCAATCAAATGTGGCATATCGTGCCAAAACTTGGGCACTAGGCCTCATGTTGCGCGAAACATATGTATTTGGCTCGCAAGAGGCTTATAAAGCCCGGCTCAAACAGGCCTTTGAACCTCTTAGGGCTGAATTCAGAGATCGATCAGAGCTTTTGAAACTTAAGCAAGGCAAGTGTGATGTTCACGCTTATGCTCAGCACATGCGACTCTTAGCGAGTTGTATCACGAGCAAACCAGTTCATGAACACACGTTGATTAGGGTGTTCATGCAAGGTCTTACAGATGGTCCCGTAAAGACCCACCTGTTCCGCTTGGAACAGAAAAAAACAATAGCTTTTGCGGAACAGGATGACTTTAGCTGAGACAGGCTCAAGCTAATTCGTCATCGTATCGTCCTCCAAGACAACAAGATCTTGGAGGTCCAGAACCTATGGACCTATCTTACGTCGAAAGCGAGAGACCTAGCTTTTCGAACAATAAGCGATTGCAGGGATGCAGTCGCTGTCAAAGTTAGGTCACTATGTCTATGAGTGTATTACCCCACCCCAGTCCCGGGGGGTACATAACGTACTTGTAACGGGGCACTTTTCACTAATACTGATCAAAACTAGTTAACCTTACACTGATTACAGAGTAGCTAAGAAGATCCCTTCCTCTGTACTATTGTGTCCGCAAAACTTCACGTACACAATAGTACAGAGGAAGGGATCTTCGTAGCTAAGGATCTTTAGCAATTAATGGTAATTCATACGGATCTTTAGCAACCAATGGTATATTGGATTCGAATTAGGAAAAAGGAAAACTGTATTGATATAATTAGCTTTCTACGCAGCGATCGTCAATCTACTACTGAGCTTACTATATTAATATCTAACTAAGTATGGCGCCTCCTTGCGGGCCGCACAATCGTGTCTTGAAACGATTGGCGGGATTGATTTAGCTTATTAAAAAGTCACTATAGTGATTGATGTAGGGTGACAGGAAAGGTTATTAAGTAATTCCTTGTAATTAGTATTGTTGGTTTTAATCAAGATATTGGTTTTATTTGCATTACAATTTTAATCAAGATACTGTGCGCGTGGACAGCGAGTCCGCTAAGCTGGCAGCTGCACGGATCTGTGTAGCTGTCAGTAAGGCAAATGTTCCAGTAGACTCTAATGCGTTTACTGCGGTGAATATGTCACCTCCTACTTGGAGGTGACAGGGGTATGTCATCTGTTGATGACATTGCAGGTGACGGGGACAAGTCACCTGCTACAGCAATTGTAGGTGACTGGTCCAAGTCGCCTGCATCGCCCGACTCTGTGGCGACTGAGAAGGCTGCCGGTACACCCGAGGCCGAGGCCATTTAATCTTTGGGCTCTAACGTGACTACCAAAGTGATGACGAGGTTGTTTAACTCGACGGGACCTCTTTGGTGCGGAGTCATCTAATGATCACTCAGTGGCGTTGATAACTTTGGTAACGTTAGTATGCGGCACCAGGAACTAAGTGGTCGTGAAGGGAAGTGTGCTGGTGGTGGTGTTAGTTTGCATCACCGGAAAGAGGGTGAATCTAGGGATTGCTTCCAGGGCCAAGTTAACATAAACGTCAACATGAGCCAACCGGAGAAGAACCGCGATACGTTGCGGTTCGCTCCTGAAAAGAGACCTTCATTACCTTCGGAGAGAAAACCTCATTCGTTGGTCTGGTATGACCAACAATCAATATCATATTCCATT
Organism: Bremia lactucae; assembly: GCF_004359215.1. Lineage (NCBI taxonomy): Eukaryota > Oomycota > Peronosporomycetes > Peronosporales > Peronosporaceae > Bremia > Bremia lactucae. The sequence continues at coordinate 2,363 of NW_027152116.1, forward strand.
ATTCATTTTATCCAGGCTTCACAAGCCTGGTGGGGATGAAGCGGAATTCCTCGTCGATGCCTTTTTCCGGTATCGGTGGTACACATGCAAAGGGGCCAAGGATGTCAAACCTTTGTTCCAAGCACGGAAAGCCTTTGTACAGAATGTACAGAGCATAAGCCGTGCGGTCTGGTTAAAGTTACATGCTTTCCGTAAACGGTTCGTGAACCGGACAGTAGTCAGTGCACGCTATAAGCTGCACCATTTGTCTAGAGAGGCAGGGATACTTTGCCTCCCATGGGGGGGCTAATGTCTAATGCTGTTTTAAGGGTGCAGTTCATGCTCCTAAGGAAGCATATTCCCTTGAAATTCCCCATTGGAAAACGCCCATCTCCTACGAGATGCGTCAAGGGAGTGAGAACCATATTTCTTCTAAGAGCGCGGGAAGCGCTCGTTCTCTGATGGAACTTTTGTCGAAGAGGGTAGGTCTCGTCGTACTGGAGGATGAGACCCGGAACGTCCAATATCAGTTGGGATCGAGTTTCCGAATTATCATGCGAGGGTCGTACCCTCGCCAACGAGCGAGATAACTCGTTCGAGCTCACTTTCGCTCACGGTGATTTAAGAAATGTTTGCGCTTCTCACCACCTCACTCGATCAATGGGTGTGGAGGGGGGGAAAGATCGGGTTTGCCTCGTTTGACAAACCAAAATCAACATCGTGATATGGATCACATTTTTTATTAGTTAAGGGAGGAATATTGATCATATGCGATCCCGTCGCCGCGAGTTAGCGGTGACTGTCGATATCCTGTCTCATGACCAGTCGATAAATTGTGCGTAGGTTGCGACTGATCAACCGATGAAAGCGCTCATCAGTCACTTCATAACGAGCTGCTTACAGCTCGTCAGAAGATCTCTTCCTTGAAGAAAAGAGTGGATCGTCTGATTCAAGAGAATCGTACCCTGTTCCGAGACAATGAAGCTTTGGCTCGGAACCATCCGGTTTCGGCTGATGCCTTGACCGTTCTGCTTTAATCCGAAATCGGCAGAAGTCTCGTACTGATGGTATGGGCGTAGACGCCCAAAACAACCCGTAGGATGCGTACGCATACTACGAGGTAGCACGATCGTGTACGCATTGCCTTGGCGATGTAATACACGAAACGGGCCGATATACATAAGCACCTATTTATTACTGCCCACATTCTTCACTACGTGCTTTGGAAAGTTTATCGTAGACAGTAGGACTAGGTCATTAATATTAAATAAACGCACATTTGCTCTTCCATTTTTGTCAGAGTTCCGTTTATGTCGGTCCACCGCATCAGCGATGGAATACTGTACGAAACGGACCACTGATTCTCTAGCCAGCAGGAATTCACATGCTGACTCGATTTTAATTTTTTTGTCAGTGCGACCGGTTCGCACTGCGAAATTGTCAATCTCCTCATTATTGAGAGTGTTATCGATTTTATAAATAATATTGTTTCCGGGGCTGAGTCTTACAGCATCGTTGTCTAAGTTAGTAATAGCACTGTTATTATTACTGAGTTTGTCCACTTCACTGTTAGTTAATTCAACATCGGTATCCTTCGCATTGATCTTAGGGCTAATGCGTGATGAGCAAGAGCTAAAAGGCTCGTTGCTCGAGCGAGTCCCTACTCCCTAAATAAAAGTTACTCTCGAACAGGTAGGTATACGAGGGTGGCATAATTCGTTCAAGAAAAATGGTGTATGCTTTGAAAAAGCATGCACTGAACTGTTGAAGCAAATTCCACCATCGGCAACAAATCGCTCGAACTCTTACAAATGTGGACGTATCCACGAAAAATCTCTTCGATAATACGGTTAACATGCTCCATCTGACCATCTGTTTCAGGACATTTTTAATTATGTTCCAAGTGATTTAAACACTGTTGCCAAAACTCCGGTGCGAATTTATGGTCTCAACCTGAGATCAGTTCACGGGGTAACACATGGAGTCGAAATAACGTGTCAAAAAAAAGATGAGCACAGCCTTTGGCTCTGCTCGACTCCGGGACGGCAGCAAAATGTACCATCTTGCTATAACGGTCAACAAAAGCACGAATACCATAATCCTTATGGGTGTTTTCGGGGAATCGGACGATGAAGCCCGTAGATACGGATCGCCAAAACTCTGCCGAAAGTGGCAGAGGTTGTAACGGAGCACGGGATGAAGTATTGGGCATACCCGTTGACAAACATCGCAAGCACGTATGTACTTGCGGACGAACTCATACTGGTGTGGCCAGTAGAAGTCGCGACTTATCGTGAGATAAGTCTCTTCTCACGTCAACGATGACCACTTATTAGTGCATTGTGGTGCTCGTCCATGATGCGTAATCTCAAATGTTATGGGTAGGGATGACGACACGAGGTGTGTTGCCATCAATGGCTGTATTAAACAATAATGTATTGCGTATTGTATATCGATCTGTTGAGGATCGATACAATTTTAACAATCCTTTTAAGGATTGTTGGGATGAATATTTAATGTAATCTATCAACCTCTTAGAGCCTTATCTTCTTGAGAAGCTCATTTTACATCGTCGAGTAATGTTGACGACAAAACACTCATTATTGCATCAGTGGCCTTATGCGCACTGTTGATTTGCGCAGTCGGCTCAAAATCGGGCCGGCGCGTAATGGCATCGGAAACAACGTTTAGTCGTTCTGGTGTATACTCCACGGATAAGGTATACTCCGCGAAGAAAGACAACCATCTCGCCATTCTTTACGAAAGGTGTTGACAGTTTACGGCGGTGCGAAAAGACGCGTGATCCGTATATACAATGAATGTTCTATCTCTTGGGAGATAGACCCTAAACTTAAACAGTGCATATTTCATGGCAAGATTTTCCTGGTCATGCCCTAAATAGTCACGTTCAGCTGGTTGAAGCTGACGCGATTGATAATAGACGACGCGCTCTGCGCCGTCTGTGTCATATTGCATTAACGCACAGTCGATAACAAAATCGCTGGCGTCACAGACCACATGAAAAGGTCAGTCTTGGTCAGCAATCCCCAATCTTGGCGATTGCATCAAGATTTTCTTGATACCCTCGAAGGAACGCTGACAATCAGCGTTTCATGGCCACTTAACTTTTTTATTCAACAAAGAAGAAATATGTACTGTCATTCCGGTATAATTGTGTGAGTACCTGTGCAGGTACACCGCTAAACCTAGGAGCTTTCTAAGTCCCTTGACATCGACTGGCACAGGCCAGTCGGTGGCACAGGCCAGTCGGTGATTGCCTTGATCTTATCCGGATCATGACGCACACCGTGTTTATCCAAGACGCACAAAAGAAGTGGTATTTCGCTTGCAGCTATAAAAAATTATGAGATTTGCATACAACTTGTGCTTCCGCATAAGTGTAAGAACCTTTCGGACGTGGATACGATGTACATCAACATCCGACGTCATCAATATAACTCGAGTGCAAATTCTGCACCGATCTCAACAGCTTGATTGCACATCTGTTAAATGTCGCAGGGGATTATTAAGCTCGTGTGGCATGACTAACCACTCCCATTGCATACCGCTTACGGTACTTACTGCTGTGAACGGAATATCTTGTTTATTTATAAGGATCTGATAGAATGCACCCATCAGATCCGTTGACGAAAAGATAGCACTTTTGAGATACCATCAATAATTACGTCATTTGTGGTTCGGCGTTTGAGCCGTACAGTTGCAGCGTTCACATTGTTGAATGCATGCACTATCCGCCATCCTCCTGCTGCTTTATGCAGACAAGGTCGGAGAGCTATGTGGGGAAGTTCATTCCCTCGCATGACCCGCTGCTAAGCATTCAACAAAGAATTTGACGATCGCTATTACTTGTTCACGCAGCAATGGCCTTCGCTACATGAACAGTATTTCGAACCTGGGATTAGGTCGATTTCGTGTCGAGTGCCTTTGTCCTTAGGTAACTCGCAAGTTATTAACTCAGGGAGGACATCCTTGAATTCTTTCAAATCCTTACATAAAGGTTTGCCTTCATAGACTCCCAGAATTAAGACGTAAAACACTCAATCCGAGTCTTCTCATTGAGGACACTTCTGTCCATCGATGAGCTACTAACATCACTAACCCCGACCGTTTTCTTTACGATCCGCCTCGCTGTTGCGATTTCGCCACAGCGTCGGATCCACGTCTTCCACTATTCTTAGCGAGAGGTCGTCTTTTCGCTCAGCGTTTTAAGGCACTGGCCGTGGGGCACTACACTCATAGGCGTAGTGGCCCAATTCTACTTTAGATATCCGTAATCGTTTTTATCCATGGGTTCTGGACCTCTGTTTCTTATCGTCTCGGTGGACGCTACACACCAGAGTAGACAAAATCTTTTTAAGGCTAAAGTACTTCTGTTCCGCTATAAAGATCGCTTGGTCTAGCGACTCTAATCCTAGCTGGAACAGGTAGGTTTTAAAAGGATCGTCTGCAAGACCTTTAATTAACACAGTCACCTGTGATTGTTCATCTATAGGATGACTAACGAGGTATCGTGTATGTTGGGCATAAGCGTGAATATCACGCTTGCCCTCCTTCAAATCCAGGAGCTCGGCTCGAGCCCTGAATTCAGCACGTGGCGGCTCAAAATTTTGTCTGAGCCGGGTCTTGAAGACTTCATACGACTTAAAGAGTAATGGATTGTGAAGCTTGAGCCCCCAATTGCACGTCCGGCTAAGTTGGACATGCCAAATTTCACTTTCGTCGCATTATCACTAATACGACGAGCTTCCATGGCGTCGTCTAACTTGACGAATCATCCCAAAAGGGAGTCGCTTTCGACTGCCTTACACTTAGAAATGTCTATCTTTAAGCTTGCGGATTGGCGCGGAAGCGTCGGCGCATTAGCAGCATATACATGCTGCTGTCTTAACAGTTGCAACTGCTGAGCACCTTGTTCTCTTAACACCTCCACACGTTGAAAGCTTTGCTGGTGAAGCAAGGCTACTCTTTCTTGAGCCCCGTCGAGTTCGTGTTGAATGAACTCGGGTATGGCTGCATGCTGTTTATCTCTGCCCAGAGTGAATACCATAGCGCCAACGGCTGTCCCGCCTACAATTGAGCTCATATGTTCGATCACTCTCCATTCGAGGTCACTCAAATGAGGAATCCTCTCACACGATGCGTGAAAACCTTATTAAAGGGCCTAGAAGCTCCTTCCTTCTTCATTTAGCATGTCCATGCTGGATGGAACGAGCGTGGGCCACTGAACGGACTACGAAGTGCTACCAGGTGTAACGGGTCATTATTTACTAATACTGATTAATACTAGTTAACTTTTCACTATTTACAGTGTAGGTAGGGTGCCGCGAAACTTCACGTACACAATAGTACAGAAGAAGGGATCTTCGTAGCTAAGGGTCTTTAACTACCAAAGGTAATTCAATGGATTAGAATTAGGAAAAAGTGAAACTGTATTGATCTATTTAGTTTCCTACTTTACGTACTTCCATTTACTACTGAACTTATTAAATTAATATCTAACTAAGTATGGCGCCTCCTTGCGCACCGCACAATTGTGTTTTGAAACGATTGGCAGAGTTGATTAAGAGTTAAATCAACCAATCAATAGAGCTTATGTCTTATTGTATCAATAATATCAAATTTGGTATAATTGAAACCATTTGACTCAGAATTAACATAGAAAATAATTTTGTACATCTTTGCTTATTTCCTCTTATAGGTCATAATACTTATGTAACGGGACATCCCGTTTAAGAATTTCTAGGCGGAATGCCAAAAAGGGCAACGGTCGCGGGTCCGACATTGTTACGAAATCGCAACAGCGAGGCGGACCGTAAATAAAACGGCTGGAGTTAATAGGGGCGCAACGCCCTACTGATCTAGCAACCTCAAGAGAATTTGCAAAGTCTTGACAAAAGTTCTCCAGTCACACAGTCGTTATGTGTCTCTGCACCTGGTGATGACGTATCCCTCATAACATTGAAGTTAAAAGTGATAAATGATTTGTCGCTTGGAGCCCTAGTGAATTGTGGGGCGTCGAATATCTTTATTCGTCGCCAGTCGCTAGAGGATCGTAGGCCCAAATGTGTTGAGCGCGACATCCTTCCAAAGAGGATGACGGTCCGTCTAGCGACAGGAGCATCAATTACAGTGATGAAACGCGTAGTGAGATTTCAATACATGTTAAAAAATTTACAGTATGATGATAATTCCATCGTACTGGATTTAGATGAAAAATTTGATGTCATCCAGGTTTACCTCTGCTCAGAAAGTATGAGCCAAGAATCAGCTGGCAGCATCGATCCGTAAAGATGTCTGCCACTTGTTTATCAGATGACCATATGGTGAACGGCTTGGAGCGTCCACAAGCGTGTGGATATACTACGAGTGAGTATGATGGCCTCACTTATTGTACGGTCGTTAGTAAGACTGCACAAGATTACACTGTGCAGTCAGCTGGTGGCGGCTGTGCGAAAGCACAGTTGCGCCGAAGGTCCACAACTCGAATGAATCGAGTGGATGTTGACATGAATGTACGCCTAGCAGGTGACATTCAAGGAAGACATCGGTTGCCCAAAAGAGACAACACGATGATTTTAGCTCGAGTAGAGAGTCGGCCGAACAGGACCCGACTGTGGTAGCGCAATCACAATCAGAAGACGTTGAGGGAATAGGTCCCCACGTACTTAAGGAGAAATCTGTTCAGACAGTAAAGGCTAAAATGACTAGACCTTAGCATCTTAAGGGATCAATATCTCGGCAGCCTGTAGAAAAGAGGTCCTAGGAAGAAACCCATATATTGAATGCCTTGAATAATGATGGATCATGAGAAGGCGCCTATACTCTTGATCTGTATGCACCTCCAAAGCTAACTTCGGAGATAACTGAATTACCAGCAATAAAACGATTCTTGGGAGATTTACATATTGGCAGAATCAAGCAGATCTGCGCACTCGTCACAGAGGACGATTACGTAACCAAGATTCGGTCAGCGGTAAATTTTGCAGTGACGAGCTGGTTCTCAGCAGCTCATCGATGGACGAAAATGTCCTCGATGTGAAGGCTCGAGTTGGAGGTATACTACTTAATCATGGGAGTTACTTAACGCAAATCCTTCATACAAAGATATTTGAATTCAGGGATGTATTCCGTGGGGTAGTTCCATGCGAGTTACCTAAGGATAAAGGCACTTGACATGAGATCGTGCTCAAACGGGGTTCGAAATACTGTCATGAAGCAGTGGCCACTGCCTTGTGAACAAGTACTTGCAAACGATAAATTCCTTATCGATCGATTATAAGCGGGCCCTGTTAGGAATCAACCTCTCCACATAGTTCTCGAACCTTCTATCCACAGGAGAGTGGCGGATAGTGCATGCATTCAATAAATTAAATGCTGCAACGGTACCGGCTCAAACGTTGATACCTAGAAAGACGTAATAATAGATGGAATGTCTAACAGTACCATCTTTGCGTCTATGGATCCGATAGATAGACTTTGTCCAATCCTTATACGTAAACGGGACATCCCGTACACAGCAGTGAGAACTCCCAGTGCAATGCTCTGAAAATGGCTAAATGTCGCAGGGGCTTGTAACGTTCCTGCAACATTCAACAGATGCGTAACGAATCTGCCGAGACCGGTGCGAGTATATGCACCGAGTTATTCCGACGATATATTTGTCCATAGCCGGGCTATGAACGGAAAGATAGACGTGAAAATTCATAAACCTCACGTTCATCAGGCTCTTACACTTATGCGAAAGCATAAGTTGTACGCAAATCTCAAGAAGTGTATATTCGCTGCAAACGAAATACCACTTCTTGGGTGCATCGTCGGTAAACACGGCGTGCGCCCTGATCCCGAAAAAATCAAGGCAATTATAGACTGGCCAGTTCCAGTCGATGTCAAGAGAATTCGAAAGTTTCTTGGATTAGCGGTGTACTTGCAAAGTACTCTCGCAATTATGCCGAGATGACAGTTCATCTCTCTCGTCTCCTGAAAAAAGATGAGAAATGGCTATGGAACGCTGATTGTCAGCGTTCCTTTGAAGGTATCAAGCAAAACTTGTTGCAGTCGCCCACCTTGGCGATTGTAGATCAAGACAGACCATTTCGTGTGGTCTGTGACGCCCGCGATTTTGCAATTGGCTGCGCGTTAATGCAATACGATATATATGGCGAGGAGCGCGTCGTCTGTTACCAATCGCGTCAGCTGCAACCAGCTGAACGCAATTACCCGGATTTCCTTGGCATGAAATATACACTGGCTAAGTTTAAGGTCTATCTCCGAGAATATAGACCGTTCATCGTGTATACGGACCATGCGTCATTACACACGGCCGTAAATAGCTCAAATCTCTCGCAAAGAATGGCGAAGTGGCAATCCTTCTTCGTGGAGTATAATTTCTCCGTAAAATATAAACCAAGATGACAAAAT
>NW_027152117.1:0-9567 GCF_004359215.1 Bremia lactucae
AGATCTCAAGCTGATGATTCTTTACGAGCTCCATTATGTGCCATCGAGTGGGAATCAGGGCAGTAAAAATACATTTTTAAAAGTGTCAGAGAAATTTTGGTGGCCACATTTATATAGATGGGTGGCCAACTACATTCGCTCTTGCGAATATAGTTGACCACCCTCTCTAAAACATCAATTACAGGCAAGGAAGCAGCTCTCTTGTTCTTGGATCATGTAGATCGACTACACTAGATTCCTGGGTCCATAGTATCGGATCAAAATCCACGTTTTACGTCTGATTTTTGGCGTCATGTGTTTGGGCTGCTGGGTTACGAGCTCCACATGTCGACAGCCGATCATCCCTAGACCGATGGCCAAACGAACCAAGCCAACCGGTCGTGGCGGATGTATTACGCACGATATCGACTCCTAAAGAATGAAGCAAACAATCGCCCTTCGTGGAATTCGCTATTAATAATAGCGTCCACGCCAGTACGGGTGAGACACCGTTTTATATTAACGGACTGCGCCATCCTCGGACGCCAGTCTCGTTTGTGCGCAGCCCGAGTCTTAGTGGGGGAGGGCCCCTCACTATGGTCGGTGCGAAAGAGGGATATATTTTCGTCAATATGACGATGAGCCGCGAGGGTATCATCCCAACGACAGAACTTGCCTTTGTGACCCTGCCAGTTTAGCATTGGTCAATAAAACTACTTCCTATTGCCGACCTCTCGGCGGTGTCATTGGCGAATTTGATGCTAGAAGCGTGAGTGAGACTCAACGCTTTGTGGATGAGCGATTATCCATCACACGAAAAGCTCATGACGCGATGACAAGCGCACAGGACAAGCAAAAAGCATACGCGGACCGATATGGGTGCAAAAATAATGAAAGCTTTTTCGAGTGGGTGAAAAAGTACTATTAAGTACTGCTACCCTACTTAAAAATTCAATTTCTGTATTACCTGGAGGTACTACGAAGTTTTGCCGCATTTCATTGGGCCCTTTACGGTGGTAGATGAGGTTACAGACATAAATTATAGGCTCACCCTTCCCCCGTATATGAAGACACACCCCGTATTTCACGTGGGTCGTCTGATATGGTATGTAGACCCAAATGAGGTCACCTATACCCATCCGTCTAAGGAGACCGATGGTGACGCCAACTGCGAGTCGAGCGTCATTCGGGTGAGGGGGACGGCGAAGGCGAAAATTATACGCCGGCCGACTCCTCCCACCACAAACAGGACTCATAGAGCGAGGGACATCACGCGAGTAACGCGGATCCCTCAGCATTATCTTCTCCAGAAGGTCCAAGCAAGTCTTCAGACGTTCCTAACCCTGACGATCCTTCACTCGGACATCATAAATGTCCGAGGTCAGTCGCGAGACTTGACCCTCGAGATCCAAAATATGTCGTTCAGCAGCGCTTAACGCCTGCGAATGAACGGACGAAGGTAAGGCAGCCGCGATTAGATGGGCGAGATCGCCACTCCTATCGGGCGCTGCCTGCTCTGATGGATGCGGGTGGGTATCAACGCTTCCTTGTTGGAAGGTTGCTTGCCCACCGCTCCGTGAGGCATAGGTATTAGATCCTCGTCCAATGGAAACGCTACCCGAAGAGTTTTGACTCTTGGGAACCGATCGGTACCCTACGTATTAAAGTGCCCGGCTTAATGACTGCTTATCAAAAGTAGCACCAGCTGAGACCTCTTCGCTAGTCTCAAATGGACTAGCAGAAGTAGCGTAGTGAGAAGAAACAGGGGGTATAGTACCCCCATGACTCTTTAACACGCAAGCGGGCAAAACTAATTCGCTGCGACCGCTGCCTCATCGCATCGTAATGCGGATAAATGGGGCGCGAAAATTTCGCCTTCTGTTGTTCGGGCGTTTCTTATATATGCAACACGACCGGAATCGGGAAAATACGTCCAACCGATTTCCTCTAAGCCCTCCATGCATCATAGATAGACGCCATAGTAATTATGTGCGTCTACAATAACACGCTCTATGAGCGATGCTCTCGGCCTGTTGGCACGAGGTCATTGAGATAGAGGGGGCATAAGTGATATGCCACCCGTCACATAGCCACTTTTGATACGACTGGGTTGTGACACCGACTGAGCACGCTCACGTGTCATCGGCGGAGCCTTACATTCAGGCTCCTCGATGTCAGAATTATTTTAAATAATGGTCTGGGCATTAGACGTTGTGGTCCTACCAAACGGAGAAGCAGCTGCGCCTTTATGGGCAGCGCTCTCATTACCTGTCGCTGCGCTAGCCAGCGCATACGAAGAGACAGCATTCGTCAATGCTGCTGTCTCCATGTTAAAATAATTGAGTGAAGTTTGGATGGGCAATAAAGCGCCATCATCCTTTCTTATTAGCTCGCTGTCCTCATCACTACTATGAGGTGATGAGAGCGGTGTCTACTCATTGTAGTCGACATTGAGCGACGAATCGACATTCTCACTGTGAAAGTGGGATGGATCATTCAGTCCAGTTAACGCGACAGCAGCAGTAGCTGTCGGCGTTTCGACTGAGGCATTAGACGCTGCCGGCGTGTTACCGCGGCGCGTGCGCATCGCGCGTGCTTGAGTGGGTATCTTCGCAGACGACCCACCAACTTTGCCCCTTTTAGGTGGCATATTCGGGTCCTTAAAAGATACAGGTAGCAAGAGTGAATGAGAGAGCTTGGCGGCGCGTAAAGGAGCTCGCTGTTCCTCTGTTCTCTTTGACGAATTTACAAAATGTGAATTCGTTCTCAAAGGAGGGGGTGTGACGGGATAAAGTTGCCCTAATTTTACACGATCCCCGTTAAGTACATTTTGTGTACTTAATGGGATGGTCAATTACTTAAGTGATGTTATTGAACCTACCACTTGGGTGTGAATCATATTGTGACCCACCCTTGTGTATGTGATGTCCCTGAGGGCATTCACATTAGCAAGATGGCGGGTAACGTCATCCGTTACGCAAGATATCTATTAAGATATGCTCGCAACTCATATTAGTGTTTATCTACAGAGATTACATTTTAGGATATGATAAATTTAGGTATTTATATTTAATACGATTTATATAAATCAGTCGTAAACTTTTACCTACTTGATGAGTGTGCACGAGGAGCCGGATTACCGCTCCCCTGACGACACATATATCAAAGAACTTGGTAGGTTGGGTAGGGTTGCTAAGGCGCCCACCACGACACCCTCACTGCACGTGAGAGAAGTTGATCAAACCGCTTCCTCGCTGTGCTAGGCTGTGTGCTTAAGAAGAGCGTGGCCGCATTAAGACGTGCCCGCCTACAAATAAACCCGACTCGCACAGTGACCCACCCTTGTGTACGTGATGTACATAGGTACATTCACATTGAAAGGGATGACGGCTAGCGTCATTCGCGAGCAGAGGTATTTCGAGCAATATGCTCGACAGAAACGGAATCTACTCATTAGTTAAAAAGGTTTTATATTTAATTTTATAAATATAAATCAGTCTTAAACTACTTCCTAGATAATAAGTGCGCACTAGGAGACGGGTAATCGCTTCCGTGACGACAAATATTCTAAGGTACAAGTTTGTTGGGTGAGGTCGCTTTAGGCCCCCACCAACTACCTCACTGCACGTGACAAAAAGAGGTCAAACCGCATTTTAGCTACGCTTCAAGGTATGAGCTTGTAGTGCGAGGCAGCTTTAAAAGCGCCCGCCTACACTCGGTAGCACTAGCAAGCACCTTGGCGCAGGAGCTTGGTAAGCAAGCCCTGGCAAGGCTCTAAGGCAGTCCTCCTGGGTAATATGCTGCTCATTTGAGCAGTTTGAGGCGTTTGTGCTCGAACTGCGAATGGCGGCGTCCGAGGCACATATCCATGCTGTGGCGAATTCCGTCCTTAATATTCAGGATGAGCTTAGGCGTGTACAGGCTTGAACGAGGCTCTCAACAGGACTGTTGAGATGCTCTCCGCCCGGCCTCAGCAGCCGAGGCCATTTGAATGAACCTACCAGAGTTCGATGAAACTGCAGCGCACACGATTGTCTACTGGCTATAAGCCGTTGAGCAATGCGGTTTCGCGCAGCTCTAACCAGCCGAATGGTATGTCGCATTTGCGTGGTAAGGCCTCCGAGTGGACTTGCTCGGCGCTTATGGCGGGCGGTAAGGCGTTTCACACATGGGCGATCTTTAAGACAAAGGTTCGCACCATGTATCAGCCGCCGAACAAGGAAGTATTGATTCAGGCGCGCTTCTTCGGAGCGTGATAGGTGAAGTGACCCCTGCAAGAATAAGTGCAGGAGATGTGCTCGCTGTCGCTATCCATTTGTTGGAAGGATGCGACTTTCGGTTGCGTAACAACTGCTGGTGCAACCGTTGTCTGAGTGCACATTAAAGTCAAAGATGGCGGCCAGAATTGGCAAATGGCTAATTAATGCAATACATCATAAGTTCTACTTCTACCTGGTCAAGCCTACAACAATCTACATGGCCCAACGACTCCACAAGACCATCTTGCTGCACGGGCTGCTGCCGATGCTGCCGACGTCATTTCGTCTCAAGTCAGCGTAGGAGCAAGCGAAGGCGCGACACTTCCTCGAGAAAGAGAGAGTAGAGCCTCTGGAGATAAAAGCAACCGACTGGATAGAGGATAGACTAGAATGACTAATTGGAAGTTTAAGTCGCGATCTGGCGCAGGAACGAAAGGATCGTACCAAGCAGAAGCAGAAGTCCAAACGGTACGCGCACGAAGCGTATTTAGCCAGTTCCTGGCGGCTAGAGAAGGCAGAGCAAGAGCGTACTCAATTGGATAAGCGACAGTAATCGCAGCTGCTAACCCCGCATCGCCATTTAAGGCACCGCAGCGTCGGGAACAGTCTTCGAGACATTTTTTTTCGCCACCGGCTAAACAAGAATTCCGTCTACCCCAACACTATGGATACAAGATACCATGTGTCGAAGATATGAAGCTGCCAATTGAGCGCTTAAGTGTTAAGGAAGAGTATCTGGGACTAGGATCGGGATTCAAGAATTAAATACTTAAATTTTTGGATGAACTGGTTGCGGCGCAACTCGTCAGTGGCGGTAACTGGCCTGAAGAGTTTAAGTCAAGGGCGTTAAACCGTTATCTGGACGGCCCAGCAAGTTAATACTTTGGAAAGATGAAGGCTGTTTGGGCGACAGAAACTTGCACAGTGGCGCATTTGATGAACAAGATGCTGGAGGTATACAGAAGTGAAATTACGGTGGACTATGCAACGAGATTAATGCAAGCCAGAAAGCCAAGAGATAGGAAATGGGTTGGTCGATACCAATATTTGATCGCGATAGCTGGAACAGCTACTTGTCCTGATCGTTTCGTGCTAGATTACATCTGTGAGGGAACGACACCAGAGACGAGACGCGCGATGTTTTCCTGCTTGAATAGACGTCAAAGAGATCACTTGAGACAGGCCTGGGAGCTAGCTGACTTCGCGAGTACGTTTAAGCATGTGTCAGACGTGACCAGTGGCACAAGAAACTCAAAAGCTATGTTCACGGTGCTGTCAGGACCGTGGCAAATGTAATGGGGTTGGTCATCTCAAGCGAGATTGCAAAAGGGTGCTGACACTTCAAACGCGGCTTTCTCACGAAGAATAGCTTGTGGAATGTCGAAGTACACGTGGATCCTGAACAATGGCGCAAGCCGTTACTGACTATGGACTTAGAGATGCTGACCAATGTAAGTCTTGAGACGAATTGTGCGAGGTGGCCGATGGATAGACGATTAAGGTCAGCAAAATGGGAAATGTTAACATGCTGGTGCGAGTAACTGGTAAACAGTAGTCAGCAATGTCTATTTCGCGGAAGGCCTGGCGCACAACTTACTCTTGTACTGTGAGTAAGAGAAATAAGGAGTTGTTTTGTTCTACACCAATGGCCAGCGATATTTGAAGCGGGCACGCGATGACATGCCTGTGTCCAAAGTCATGAAGAACAGCAATGTCCTGACGTTACATGCTGAGACTGTTTTTCAACAGATAGTCATGTGTGATGTGGTGTATGCTGCTGTGCAAACGAACGATAGAGAAGCTACAAGCGACGAAAAGATCAAGTGTACATTGTTAGAATTGCGCAAACGACTTGTACACATCGCTTTTGATACCGTTGAAAAGTTAGCCGAAGCTCATTCATCGGAGATCGAACTGATCGATCGTAGTCCTCCGAATCGCCTAATTGTGCTCAAGGGAAGCTGGCGAAAAATGCACAGTCCAAACAAGAATCTGGAAACAGTGCACCTATAGACCGCAATGGAAGCATCATTTGCAGTACCTCAAAGGACCTATGACGCCCACGGATCGAAACAGAATCGCTACATGGTAAACTTTAATGATCACGCATTTAATTACCACCGAGTGTTCTTGGCACAAATCAAAGATCAAGCTGCAAGAATGTTCGAGCATCTCTAAATTCAATTTCAGCGAATGTTCAATTGCAAGATTAACGTGCTACGTACCGATGGACGTGGTGAGTACAAGTGCATTGACATGCTCTGCAAGTTACGGGGGTAGAACGACAAGTGAGTGAAGCAAACAATCAAGCTTCAAAGGAAAAAGCAGAACGAATGCATCGTAAAGTTCTTAACATGGCCAGATGTATGATTTTCGCAACTGGTCTGCCCTAACACTTTTGGGGTGACGCGGTTCAATACGCTACGTACGTTCTTAATAGAGTCCCTACCAGTGCGAACGTCTCAACAATTGTTTAATCTTGATCAATCTTGACGCCTCCATTATCACACTTGAAGAAAACGCAGCCCAGGACTGCGCCAAGGTCTTTCAACTCAAGTACGTGCATTTCCGTAAGAAATCGATGTCCCCAGTAGAGGTTTCAACCAGTAAAAAATCCCAGTCTGTCCGACATCGTCGTATTTGGTAGCCCATGTACTATCTATCGCACCCCCGCAAGAAAGTGTAGCGGAGCTACCTCGCTCCTAACGTCAGAGGAAAACTTTCAGACTCAGAGAGTCGCTTAGTTCTATTGAACTAATGGGTTTAACAACTTAGGGAGTCGTACAAGCTATCAAGCTTAAGGAATCCTAGTTCAAGGGGTTCAGGGGTTCGTAGAGCCAAGTGGTAACTAGTGCCCAAGAGGATATACCTTAGAAAGGCTTCTATCTCTTACAGATCAATGCGCAAGCCTTAGGAATGCACTTAACGCTTTAAGATCAAAAGGGGAACTGAACTTTATTCAACTATTTAAATCTAAAAACCTTACCTTAGCTAAATTATAATAGAAATTTCGGCCGCCAGATTTATATTTGGCGGCGACCCATAATAAATGGGATTTAAGTAACTAACTATTTTAAAACTAGATAAAAGGATATTTTACCCATAAAGTAAATGTACCACAACATCGGTTCTCTAACCGATGTGTGCCCCATTACAAATCAGCTGTAAACGTAAACAAAGAGAGAGACAGATAAGATTTCAATTGCATGTTTAGTATCAGATTGCGTCACCTTGTCATCATTTGGCCTTGAACTTATTTGTTTGAGCAATTTTTTTTGTCCTAAGTGAGAACAGTAACCAATTCCTGATGAACTTCTGTCAGTATGAGCTGATAATTTCAAAAAAAGCAATGGCTAAAAAATAAGTCGAAGGTGTTTATTTGGTGCTAGGCATTCGTGTTCAAGTCCTTTCAGTATCTTAACGTCCATCCCTGCCTTCTGAAGCAATTGCACTCCCTCACAAACTACAAAATTTTTCGGCTCCATCACACCAACAACAACACGAGCAACTCCTGCACGAAAGCAGCTCTGCACACAAGATACGTTATTCGACATTCTTTTGCTGCACGGTTCCATTGTTGTATAAACAGTGGCTCCTTGCGCTTGCAAATTAAGCTTTATCAGGGCCACCTGCTCTGCGTGTGTGTTTCCCGGCAACTCGCGCGAGAAACCGGTACTTAGTACTTGTCCGTCACGCACCACAACGCAGCCAACGCAGTAGGCGTTTTCACTTGGCTGCGACCGATGCGCTTCTGCAATGGCCATGCGCATGAAGGCTATGTCCAACGAATCCTGTTGTTCAATCATCTTCATTATATCTACTTCGATGTTCCTAACATATCGGCAAAATAGCATTACTCTCCATTAACGGTTTACAGATATAGGAGCAAGTTCGACAAAAGAGCACGCGAAAAATACAATCATCAAGTTTATTGACGATGATACAGAAGGACTCAAGTGCCATTTTACGAGCATTATTGCTACCTACAGTGACGGTGGTAACCGACTTTAATCCGTAGAAGCAAGCGAACTTAGCAGATTCGAGGATGCCAGTTCATCCAGCACGTGAAGGAACGCACGTTCCATGAGATCAGCGTTGGCTTTTTGCGTCTTTTTGAAAGCTTCAAGCGTTAGCGGGTCGCCAAGGCCATTAGCCATATTGTCAACGATAGAGAACATAGCGCATGGCATGCGCAATTCATTCAGAAGCTCCGCTTCATTAGCACCTGTCATCCCAATAAAATGTCCTAATTGCGCAAAAAAACGCACCTCAGACTTCGTTTCAAAGCGTGGACCCGCAGTCTGCACATACACGCCCCCCACGTGCGGTTCAAAGCCACCGGTAGAGAGCGCCTGCGCCAGCATATCTTTTAATTTGCCATGAAGTTCTGGTACCACGTGCGCATCGTAATCGTGGGACAAATGCATGATATGAAAGGGGTTGAAATAATCCTCAGGCACCACGAAGCGACCCACGCCAATCGAGGGCATCATAGACCCAACGGAGTAGACGCCCACAGCCGCATCACAGCCAAGGGACTTGAGCGCAAGTGCAATGGCCCGATAATTTATTTGCCGCGGTTGGCGATACTTGCCATCGGGATCAGCATGATGACGCTGCACAAACACGAGCTGGAGCGGGATGTCGTGTTCCGAGCGCGATGGCCAAGTGCCGACGTGGCACACGACAGAGCCATGCTCAGTATCGACGACTTTCTCGACAAGAACTGAGCAGACTTTCGTGGCGTGAAATAGGCTTGAGCCGCCAAGCACGCCAAGCACGTGAGTTTGAGAGACCATGCTGATATGGCACGCTTCAGCAAAAACTTTTGTAACCTCAATAATGAATGGAAATTTTTAATAAACAGATTCGACAAGGTTCATCGAGCCGTTTGGGTGGATGAGGTACTTCAAGGGTATTAGTTCCAATATGTTTACGACACATACGGCATTCCATTTATTGGGAAGAAAGGCCCTTATTTCGGTTCGCTACGTTCATTTGCACCGAAGCAGAGCCATCCCCTAGCGCGTTGGATACCGATGACGTGTTGAAAAGCCTATTCTGCAAATCCGGCGTAAACTTGTCGAAAAATCCTTTTTTTACAAAAACATGCAAATATGACTCATTATCCATTATAAATGGGATTTAAGTAATTAACTATTTTAGAATAGGATAAAAGGCATAAAGTAAATAAACCACAACAACGGCTCTCCAGCCGATGTGCCCATTAGGCACCGGTACAAATAGCGAATGTGGTCGCCGCCAGATATAAATCTGGCGGCCAAAATCTATTTTTAATTAGCTAGGGTAGTTTTTTTTTGATTTAAAT
>NW_027152118.1:0-9428 GCF_004359215.1 Bremia lactucae
CATTTATACTAATTGAGGACCTCGCATAAGGGAGAAAGCGCATCCTCCTCATCAACCATGTCCATCGCGCCGCTCTCTCCGAACTGCGATAGGCGCGGATTCCATTCAGAGCTATATAGGATTCCAGCCATCCGTTGGAAAGCTGAAATAGTTCATGTCCTGGACAAAGAAGGTCCAAAATCCGCTCTGCATGTTCACGGGCAACGTCTCCGCTAAGACTGATACGATCCGAATGGGCATTAAACCAAGCCAGCAGAGCTGATTCCATCAGTGAATACATTACTGCTGTCTTCTGAAAGTCGAAGATGGTCTGCCTTCTTCTTCGGCGTGCTGGAGACCGTCGCCTGGCTGACCCCCAGCTGATATTTGTCCTGAAGTCAATTGACAAGCTGTGCCTAGATCAGTGCGGGATTCTATGTGTAATGTTTGCAGAGAGCCACACGGACATCGTCCGTCATTGTGGCGTGCTCCTCCCAGAGGCATTGTTGATGCGCTGCTGAGTTCTTCTTGGGGATTGTGGGAGAGGCCTTTCTTTTATAACCACATCCCTCCAAAAAAGCGAAATAATTAATTTATCTGTGGGATACTACACCTGTCTAAAATTCTAAACTTTTTAAATTTATCAGGAAAGGGCGTCCCAACATTATTAATTTAGACAGGTTATACTGTAGTCGTTATTCAAAAATAGTCACAAATCTGAGTATTGTTATTTAATATTTCTCAATTGAAACGTATGATGTTAGCATACTCGCCGCTATCGACGTGTACACGCCCGTCGAAAGGTCGGTGAAAATATACTCGTCTTGTTCCACGAGACGGAAGAGTCATGCCGGTAACCTCCCAGATGGGAAGGCTTTTTATAAATCTTATACACGATTTGCGTTCGACAAGTCTCATTTTAAATAGCTGAGCTTCTAACGCGATAGTGTCATAAAAATCATTTTCCAAGTCTGAGCATCTTCACAAAAAGATGCATGATACTAGCTAGACTCATTCACGGTCTCAATTGCCAACCCTACTAAAGCATGGGCTATTTGCGCACGTACAAGCACTAAATAGCTCATGGCGTAAGTAATCAAGCGTTTGCGGGCCAAGACTTTTAAGGGGACTAAATAATCATGACGGGGCATATATTAAAGCCCACTCGCGCCCACCTATTATTTGCTGCCTGATTACTATTGCTCAAAGAGCGCATCCGCAGCGACAGGACCTTCCATGAAGAATTAAGCAACTTGGAACGAAAAATCGAGGAAATAAGAGCCTACAGAATTCATAGTATCATTCTCCTGATCGAATAAAGAATCCGTACCATATGAAGTGCCGAAAACCATATTTTTTATGGCTGTGCCAAATCGAAATTGTGCACTGCAATTTGCCAGAGTAGCAACCATGCAACGGAATATAAAATTGTAATGGGGCATACTTCGGTTGAAGTGTACAATTCACAACACACCTTTTGCTATTAAGAACTTAGATAATAAATAAAGGGGAATGTTATTTCCACCCCACCATTTCGTTATTTCCACCCCATGCAAAAAAATACCGTCGCTGCCAACTTGATTCCGATTAGCCAATCAGAAGCATTATGTATAACGCTTCGCATATTTATTTATATGGGCGGAAAAAGACAAATAAGGGGTGGAAAAAATAATGACGGGTGGAAAAAATAATGACGGGTGGAAATAACAAATGCTGGGGTGGAATGGCAAGTTGATGAAGTGGATAAAAAATACTTATTTAAGAGCCAGATATTCGGCGTTAAGGGCACCTGCGTGCATTGTGACCCTTATTCCTGCAAATACTGCAAAGTCTTCAACGAATTGCTGCTTATACAATCTCAAATTCAGATGGATAAAAGGACTTATTTAAAAGAGCCAGAGATTGAGCGATGGGGCACCTGCGTGCATTTTGACCTGATTGTATGCAAAGTTTCGAGCAATCCGCTACTTGAACAAACTCAAATTCAGATGGATCTCGTTGCCTTGATGATTGATGCACATTATTATTTTTTGTGACGGTCTAGATCCAGTTGAGCGACCACGAGTACGCTAAGGGACAGAATTCTTGGAGCCATATCATCCAGACTGCAATTTATCGTAGCTGTTCCCATAATGGTTTCTTGATGGCGATACTCCACCATGTTGTAACGTTCTTTGACAGCCTCTAATATGGTGGCAACATTTTGTCTACCCACTTCAGGCATGGCTGCAGGCGCAGCTGCATCCAAGCGCCATTAATGGTGGAAACTCTTAACAGTGAGAGGGCGGCCACTTCTTAGAAAAGCAGATTATTTGATGCTGACAGGGTATTCCATTCTTGAATTACACGCAACTGAACAGGTTATGGTGGCATTGGTAGGATCTTCAGATAACTCATAGCTCAAAGCATTTTCCTAGTGCGTATATTGAAATGCGGCGCACTACAGCAAAGAAAGGGATTTTCTGTGTTTGTGCATGACTTGCATTCGCTCCTACGACAGCTAAACACCAAGATTTTCAATCTGGGCTTAAGCAGCATGAGCTACGCGAGTTTGTACATCACCCAAGTTTTTTCCGGAACACTTATGTAGCTCTTTAACATATGATGAAGCCCTTCAGCTCTCGATGATGTGACGTGGCCAAAATGCATGCAATTCCTGGTGTATGCGTAAATAAATTAATTTTTATGTGTCAGACAGGTGGTATCCGGATAGGCCAGCATGTTAGGCAGTGCAGTATATGTTGAGTGCATGCTTATCATGAGATTGATTTACACTTCCTCTGATTTCGAATAGATTACATCTGTCCGACTCTTCACGAATTTATTCCAGTCATCCCCAGGTCCAAAAAACTTACGACAATTTGCTAGAGCGTTTTTTTAAATATGTTAAACGCATAGAAGATGGGTTGAGGTGGGAAATGTTATTTCAGGGCATTCTTTAGGGCAAATTCTCGGTCTGTTGTGATTGTCTGTGGCAGTTGATCGAGAGCCCAAAGGTAGTCCGCTTCACGTTCATGCCTGATGAAAGCAATAGCAATTGGGAGGAAGTGTTGAAGCTTGTGACACCAGTGATATGGAGGATCCGGCATTATGAATCGATCACAGATATCCTTACGCTTTGGTGGTGGACTGCACCTATCTAGGTGCAGTCCGCCACCAAAGCGTATGGATGTCTGTAAAGGAGTTCCACAGATTTTTGGCTGGCATAGAATAGGTGTGAAAAGATGATGATAATCATCTTTCACACCTATAAACCCACTCTGCATGATGCAGAATGTCAAATAGAGCGTCCAGTGGTGTACGATTGCGAAGCTCTTCTGCTCGCACCGCTGGCGCTCGTTGTAGATTGTCCTTCCTATTGCTTTTGTGCTGGGATCTATTTGGCGTAGGGTTGTGACAATTTCTTTCGGCGCAATCCCAGCCTTAAGAAGTTTTTGTACTAACAAATTTTGCTCTGATTGAAAGCGTCAGGCAGTCGGATGACTACTTATGTTGTCTGAAGGTTCATGATTATGTTCCCTATGAAAAGTTCGCAGTTGCAAGCTGTTATCGCTTGGTAGACGCCCTGATAGACGAAACGGGCAATTAGTCAATCGGCTCGCAGAGTTTCGCGGCAACTCAAGTCATGTTGCTGCCCTTTGCAGGTAGGTACCACGTCGATCGCATTACAAAATAATCTTCTTTTTGTCGGAATTTAGGGTAGACACAGCATATCCTTCTGCATGAGCGAATTCGCGAGCTGCATCCGTCAGGGCCATTGTGCTGGGAAAGGATGCATTGGGTGGTGTGGTGGAAGCATTGTAGAACAGCCTGACAAGGAAGAAAGTAGAAATTGAGTGTGATATAGAGAATGTATTGTGATTGATAATAATTCGTAGGACCCGCTTGTTTACAAGTCAAAAAGAAGGATATGGAGAGTAGATCAACTTGACCCAGCCCGATTCAAAACGATGTTTTTTTATCGTGAAAAAAAATATGCGGAGCGCAATAAGTAAGGCTTCTGATTGGCTAAAACAATCCCATTTTTATGTAGGTGATACGAAATACGAGTAGTAGCCACCAGATAGAGATCTGGTGGAATTAAGGTAAGGTTCCACATTTTAAATTTTAATTAAAGTTTAGTTTTTCGTATAATCTTAATGAATTAAGTCCGATTCGCCAATCTACGCCTGAGTCTTTATAAGTCCGAGCGTCTGCTGACATAGATCCATTTCTCAAACTTTTAGGGGTGAAACGCGTAGCGTTTGATAACCTTACAAATTTGTTTGGGCTGGATCGTAGAGATCACATCCTTTTCAGGGCCCAAAGGTTCTTGTTGCAAGGCTTAAAGCCTTTCTGCAACATGAATCTTTCTATATCGGACCACTTAGCAGCATTTATGCAACTCGGTAAATTCCTGTACCTGATCAGGAGCCTAAGGCTTGCCCTCTTGTTGTCAGTGTTGAGACATATGAGGACAAGAGAGAGAAAATCTCCTTGTTTGGATCGAAACATATGGAAATGGCCATACCCCTGCCATGATCCTAACAGAACAACAAAAGTGGTGATGACAACTTCTTAGCTCGGTGGTGAAGCCTGTGAGTGAGCATCACATGTAGCACGTACACAGACGACGCATTTCCCACGCTGGATTCGCACCTATTCGCAATGAAAGTTGCCCCACACAAGTGAAGTAATTAGACCCACCACTTGTGTAACGGGGCACCTTTCAATAGTACTGATCAGTACTAGTTAACCTTACACTGATTACAATGTAGGTGAGATGCCTCGAAATTACACGTACACAAAGTTACAGAGGAAGGTTTCTATGGATCTTAGGGTCTTTAGCTTACAGGTCTAGACTAAGGCTTATCAATAGAGAATAGTAAAGCTGTATTAATGTATTTAGTTTCCTAAGTAACGATCATCTATCTACTTCTGAACGTATTATATTAATATTTAACTAAGGATGTCGCGTCCTTGCGATCCACACTATCCTTGTCTTATAATGATTGACTGGACTGATTTAGACTTAAATCAACCGATCAATAGACCTAATGTTTTATTGTATCAATTACCAAATTTGGTAATATGAGTACTATTTAAGTTAAAATTAATGAAGATATAATTTCGTATTTCTTTGTTTATTTCCTCTTATAGGAAATAATACCTATGAAACGAGACACCCCATTTCATCACCCCACCTTAACTAACAGTCACTATTGCGACTGATGTAGGGTGACCGGAAATACTATTATGTCTTTCCGTGTAATTTTGCATTATTGATTTTAATCAAAATACCGTTATTATTTGCCTTATTGATTTTGACCGAGATCAACATGGCGACAAACAAGTCTGTGCGCGTGGCCCGTGAGGCCGCAAAGCTGGCAGCTGCACGGATTAGTGCAGCTGTTAGTATTGCAAATGTTTAAGTAGACGCTAATGCGTCGACTGTGTGGAATACGTAACCTCCTACCCCAATTGAAGGTGACTGAGATATGTCATCTGATAATATAATTGCAGGTGACGGTGACAAGTCACCTGCTACACCAATTGTAGGTGACTGGACCAAGTCACCGGCACCGCCCGACTCAGTGGCTACTGTAAATGCCGCCGGATCACCTAAGGACGAGTCCGTTAAACCTTTGGTTTCTAATGTGACAACCTAAGAGGTGATGACGAGTTTGGTGGGGAGTCATCGGATGGTGACTTCGTGGGCGATGATCACTCTGGTGACTAAGTATACGTCACTAGAAACTAAGTGATCTGTAGGGAAGAGTGTTACTGGTGGTGCTAGTTTGCATACGCCAGGAAAGGAGTGATTCTAGGGATTGCTTCAAGGGCCAAGTTAACGTTAACATGCGCCATCAAGAGAGGAATCGCAAAACGTTGCGGCTCGCTCCTGAAAATAGACATAGTTTCCCCTCGAAGAATAACCTAATTCGTTGGTCTGGTATGACAACGATCGATATCACATTCCGTTATTTGACTCAGCCAGGCTTCACTGGTGAGAATGAGACGGAATTCTTTATCGGCATCGGTAGTACTCTTCTATGCGGGGGAAGGATGCAAACCTTTGCTCCAAGCTTGGACAGCCTTTGTGCTCAATATGCAAAACATAGGCCTGACAAGCTAAATGCTCTCCGTGAACGGTTCGAGAAACGGACCGTAGTCGGTGCACACTATAAGCTACAACGTTTGTCTAGACAGGCAGGAATTCCTTGCCTTTCGTGGGGGGACTCATGTCAATGCTGTTTTAAAGGGGCAGGTCATGCCTCTAAAGAAGCATGTACCCCAAAGCTTGAGGTAGAGAGCAAAGAAATATTCCCTTAAAGATTCTCATTTGAGGACGCTCATCTAACAAGATGCATCAAGGGATTGAGAACCTTCAATACTATTACGAGCGCGGGAAACGTTCGTTCTTGATGGACTCTCTGTCGAGGCGGATGTTCTCATCGTACTGCAAGACGAGACCCGTCCAACATCAGTTGGGAACGAGGTTCCTAACTATCATGCGAGGGTGGATACCCTCGCCAACGAACGAGATGACTCGTTCGAACCCCCTTTACCTCACGGCGGTTCAAGAAGCTTTCAACATGAAAATGCTTCTCATCACTCGAATTTGTCAACGGATGTGGAGGGGGGGGAATCGGGATCGACTCATTTGACGAGCCCGAATCAACATCGTGATTGGACCACTCCTCTTATTATCTAAAGGAGGATCTTGATCACGAGCGAGCCCATCGCAGCGAGTTAGCGGTGACTGTCGACAATGTGTTTCGTGACCATATGAAAAATTGTGCGCAGGTTGCGACTGAACAAATGGCGAACAAGAGGACATGTCAGTCCCTTCAAAACGAGCTGGTGACAGCTCGTCAGAAGATCTCTTCCTTGAAGGAAAGAGTGGATCGTCTGGTTCAAGAGAATCAGACTATGTTCCGAGACAACAAGGCTTTGGCTCGAAACCATCAGGCTTTGGCGATGCCCTCGACCGTTCCGGTGTAACCCGGAATTGGAAGAAGCCTCGTACCCATAGATACCCAACATAAAACGTAGGATGCGCGCACGCATACCACGAGGCAGCGATGTAGAACACAAAACGGCCCAATATACCTGGGCAGTAATTTATCACTGCCTTCATCACGACATGTTTCAGAAGGTCAACCGTAGACAGTACGACTGGGTTATTAGAATTAATTGATGGTATGTTGTCTTCCGTTTCTGTTGGTCCACCGCATCAGCGATGGACTCCTGTACAAGACGGACCCATGCTTCTCAAGCCAAAAAAAATTACCTGCTATCTCTTTTTTTGTTTTCAGTGCGACCGGCTCGCACTGCGGTATTTAAATCTATTCGTTATTAAGAGTATTATCGTTCTCATTAATAATTTTCTTTTTGATGTTAAGTCTTTCAGCATCGTTATTAAAGTCAGTAATAACATTATTGTTATTACTGAGTTTGTCCACCTCAATGTAAATTAAATCAACATTAGTATCTTTCGCATTGACCTTAGTGCTAATGCGTGATGAGCAAGAGCTAAACTTTTTTTTTGCTCGAGCGAGTCCTTGTATTCCCTAGATAGTTCCATGCGAGTTGCCTATGGATTAAGGCACTCGACATTAGATCGAGCTCAAACCGGGCTCGAAGTACTGTGTCAGTGAAGCAGTGGCCACTGCCACGTGAAGAAGTACTTGCGATCGATAAATTCTTTACCGGTCGCGTAAAAGCGGGCCATGAAAGGAGGTCAACCTCCCCACATAGCTCTCCAACCTTCTGTGTGCCGAAGGCGACAGGAGGGTGGCGGATAGTGCACGCATTTAATAAACTGAATGCTGCAACGGTACCGGCTCAAACGCCGA
This sequence comes from Bremia lactucae, assembly GCF_004359215.1. Taxonomy (NCBI): domain Eukaryota; phylum Oomycota; class Peronosporomycetes; order Peronosporales; family Peronosporaceae; genus Bremia; species Bremia lactucae. The sequence continues at coordinate 7,818 of NW_027152118.1, forward strand.
TACCTAGAAAAGACGTAATCATAGATGGTATGTCTAAGAGTACCATCTTTCCGTCTATGGATCTGATGGATGAATTTTATCAGATCCTTATGCGTGAACAAGACATCCCGTACACAGCAGTGAGCACTCCCAGTGGGATGCTTTGGAAAAAGCTATTAATGCCACAGGAGCTTAGTAACGCTCCTGCAACTTTCAACAGATGCGTAACGAATCCGTTGAGTCCGGTGCAAAAATTCGCACCGAGTTATTTTGACGATTTTTTCGTCCATAGTCAGACAATTGACAGAAAGGCGGACGTGGAAGTTCATAAAAATCACGTTCGTCAGATTTTTACATTTATGCAAAAGCACATGTTGCACGCAAATCTCGAGAAGTGCATATTCGCTGCAAGCGAAAAAACACTTCTTGGGTGCATCGTCGGTAAACACGGCGTGCGCCCTGATCCCGAAAAGATCAAGGCAATTACCGACTGGCCATTTCCAGTCGATGTCAAGGGACTTAGAAAGTTCCTTGGGCTAGCGGCGTACTTGCACAAGAACTCCCGCAATTATGTTGAGAAGGCAGATCATCTCTCTCGTCTCTTCAAAAAAGACGGAGAATGGTTATGGCACGCTGATTGTCAGCGTTCCTTTGAAGATATCAAGCAAAGCTTGATGCAATCGCCTATCTTGGCGATTGCAGATCAAGACAGACCATTCCATGTGGTCTGTGACGCCAGCGATTTCGCAATCGGCTGTGCGTTAATGCAATACGATACAGATGGCGCGGAGCGCGTCGTCTGTTACCAATCGCGTCAGCTGCAACCAGCTGAACGCAATTACCCAGTGCATGACAAGGAACTCCTTGCCATGAAATATGCATTGGCTAAATTTAGGATCTACCTCCTAGGAGATAGATTGTACAACGTATATGCGGACCATGCGTCATTATGCACGGCCGTAAATAGCCCACACCACTCGCAAAGAATGGCGAGGTGTCTTTCCTTCTTCGCGGCGTATAATTTCTCCGTAGAATATAAACCAGGACGACTTGATGTCGTCGCTGATGCTGTTCGTCTTCGGGAAATCCGAAAACGAAGTCCATAGATACGGACTGCCAACATTCTGCCGAAGTGGGAGAGGTTAAAGAGGTACACGGCGGGGCTTCACCCGTTGACATACCTCGCAAGCACGAATGTACTTGCGCAAGAATTGATACTGGCATGGCCAGTAAATGTCGTGACTTGCTGTAAGATAAGTTGTCTCACGTCCACGATGTCCACTTGTTGGTCTTTGGGCACTCATACATGATGCGCAAGCGCGAATCATTGTACAACTTTGAGCTTAGGGGTAGCTTCAGAGTCCGCATCATTAGGGCATTTCGACCCTACTGCACTTCTGCATTTCCCGACCCCTCAGTCGTTGATGCAGAACTCAGGCATCTCGCACGCAAGTTCTTGCCGTCGCCCTTTGGGTAGGGAGTCCTCTTGCTGGGCGTCTTCGCCCCAACAGGGACCCTGGCATAGCAAAGAGCCATCATATGGCCGCGCTTGCCCGCATTTTAAACAGACCACGTCTGCATTGCCCAACTTCAAGGGAGTGGCATCTGACCTCTCGGCCGACGGCTTATACC
>NW_027152119.1:0-9362 GCF_004359215.1 Bremia lactucae
CGAACCGCCAATAGTGTCACTATTGACACTCAGTATGGTGCCAACTCGGCCGACCACACTCGGTGGACTTGCACGTGCCACTCCACGTATCTCAGGGATATTGCACCCTTGAAGTCCTGGCGAACTGCCAACAGTGTCACTACTGACACTCAGTATGATGCCACCTCGGCCGACCATACTCGGTGGACTTAGACGTGCCACTCAACGTATCTCAGGGATATTGCACCCTTGATGATTCGGCCTTAGGCCAACAATGCTTTCAGCATTTAGTGAATCGTTATTGTAACGAGTGTCACTCGACGAAGTACGTGCCGTTCCACTTATTTCTGCTGAGTCGGGCACATAATCAATGTTTTTTTAACCTTAGAGTTTGTTAACTCAGACATGCCAATGTCTAAATAACTGACAGCCTCATTCAATGATCCGCGCCCTACATCTTCAGATTATGAGCCTGATAAGTTACCTGTTACTCTATCTCGTCTTTACCATTTATTATCGAAAAAAAAAGGATTTGAACCTTTGATCTTCTGTTCCCAAAACAGACGCATTAGCCAGACTATGCTATCTTCCAAATATTAATAGTAAACTTGAAATGTTTAACGTGCGAGCAGTGAATGAGATTGTGTTCGTATGCTATGCATAAGAATATAGTTTAATTTGAAGCATTATATTGCGTTGCACTGGGTATTTTGTGCGAAAGCGGTGTGGAGTTGACAATAAGTGAATACTATTGGGGTAGTTACCCGAGCGTAGGATCTTTGCGTTGATAAAATACTGCGGACGTTGCGAAATACTACATCGACGCTCTGTCGGGGCTGGAGCAAAGGTTGTGTATTTTTTGGATAGTTTTCGGATTATTCATCGATATGCGATGCCGTTTATAATACGTTTTGCACTAGTTATTCCATTGGAAAGAGACAAATTCGGGTAGAACCGAACTTGATCTGGAGTGTGTATGCACCCCAATAGCGCTTTTGTTGCCTAGCGAAGGTGGGTTCATGACTCTCCAAAACTTTGCTAGGAACATTGCGCGTGGCGCTTAAGGTCTTACACCTCCAATCGATCCATGGCTCATGGTGTTCTAACCAGGCCATACCAAGGATGAGATCATATCTCGAATCCAAATCAAGGACGAGACAGCGTTCCATACTGTCTCAATGTCCAGAAACTTTATACCTAAGTTCAATGGAACTTTGGGAACAGTGACACGAGTCCCAGTCGCGAAGCGAACAGTGATTGTATCACCTTCATGCGCTCTAGCGCCTCAACGTATTGTTGACTTCCTTCAAGGGAAAGGCGTCGAGCATTATTGCAAAGACGCTCTTGAGTCAATTAAAATTGACCACGGCTTATCAAAGCCCTTTACAGTCGCTTGAGCGACTAGCAAGCCAGGCTTGTACTCTCGCCCCGTGCCATTGAACACTGAGTTAATTGGGGCTAGGTTCTGTTTACTCTCACCTCCTTGAGGTTCAACAGAGCCTAGGTCTTCTCCCGTAGGGCACCCGCACCTACTGGGTATCGACGTTTTCCCGCACCTTTTGGGTATCGACGTTTTCCCGCACCTTTTGGGTATCGACGTTTTCCCGCACCGTACCAGATCTCTGGTATAGGTCGGAGCTGGAACTCTTTCGAGCTTTACGCGAATTTCGAAGAGGGCAGGTAGGGCGTAAATGTTTCGTGCTTTCGCACATATAACATCTACGGATCGTTTTATGCTGTTCCACAGCTTGAAGAGCCTCATCTCCTTCCTCAACGAGGCTTTGATTCATGGGTTTCGTCCATTTGACGGAACCCATGTGCTCGAAGAGCTTGTTCGGTAGACAGGCGTGCTAACGCCAGCAGACTTAAAGTCGAACTCTGCGCGAAGCACTATGGCAACTGCCTCTTCGAACGTAGCCGGATGAGATCGGAACAAGTCCGTCCAGGCAACGCCCTCATTGAGACCCCCCCATAAAGATGGTCACTACAATTGCTTCTTGCACCGGGTCTTGATGCATAGACGCAATGAGAGTTCTCAACTCCTGGACAAAGTCCCCTAGGATTCTTTTACCCTGTTGAGTCGCTAGGAGCCGTGCTCGCATGCGAAAAGCCTGATCAGGCGGTGCAAACATGCTCGTCATTTGCTATTTTAGCGAATCCCATGAGGGAAAAGCGTCGTTTATGGACGTGCTGCACTGCACGATAGTTGCCACTCCATGGCTCTACCTCCAAGTTTGGAAATGGCCATAGCCACCTTCTGCCGTTCTGATAAGAACAAGGCGGAATCAATCGAATTTTCCATCTGCTTAATCCAAAAAGGGAGATTTTCTCCCTCTTTTCCCTCGAATGTTTTCACATTAACAATTAGAGGGCGAGCCCTCGGCTCTGAGCCAGGTACAGAGATGTACCGGGTTGGCATAGATGCCGCTAAATGGTCCTGTATCTGACTGATCAGGGAGGCTTCGTACCGCATGAAGGCTTCAGCCTTGCATGCAGGACCTCTTGTCCCTGGGAGATAATAAATTCCACGTGCTCAAGCCCGAATAAGTTTTTTGAGCTTGTCGTAAGCGGCCTGTCGCGCTTCTGACAATTCTGGAACCTCTTCCATTTTCGTGAGAAATTAGTCTTTTAAAGACTCAGGCGTAGATTGACTACTAGTACTACCAAGTGTAGCGGACCTACCTCGCTCCTAAAGTCAGGGATAGACTTTCAGACTCAGAGAGTCACTTAGTTTTATTGAACTAATGGGTTTAACAACTCAGGGAGTCGTACAAGCTATAAAAGCTTAAGGAATCCTAGTTCAAGGAATTCAGGGGTTCGTAGAACCAAGTGGCAACTCGTGCCCAAGACGATATACCTTAGAAAGGCTACTATCTCTTACAGATCAATGCGCAAGCCTTAGGAAGGCACTTAACGCTTTAAGATCAAAACGAAAACTAAACTTTATTTAATTATTTAAATCTGAAAACCTTACCCTAGCTTATTAAAATAGATTTTGGCCGCCAGATTTTTACCTGGCGGCGACCACATTTTTACCTGGCGGCGACCACATTTGTTACCCATAATAAAATGGAATTTAAGTAACTAACTATTTTAAAATTAGATAAAAGGGTATTTTACCCATAAAGTAAATGTACCACAACAACGGTTCTCCGACCGATGTGTGCCCCATTACATTTTAGGCACTGTGCCGGTTCATGCGACGCTTGCTGTCAGCTCGCCGTTTACTGCCACAGGCTTTGGGCTCTGTGCAAGACATTCGGAGGCATGACTACTTGTCATCGTCTTTGCACTACCCAGTCTCCACGAGCTGGGTAGGACTTGGCAACGTTTGACATCCCGCAACGCACCATCAACTGTGACACGACATCAGCTGCATAGGCCTCTCGCAGGAGCACATCCTTTCCGGTGTCATGCGTAGAGTAAGTAACTGTGCGTTTGCGCCAGTCTATCCATGGTTGGTGTTTTGCCAAACATGGCATGTCTAGGATGAGGTCACACGGACTCTTCATACCTAGCTCTGTGAACTTCTCTTTACAAGAGAAGTCACTAAAACTGAAAACGAGCTCAACTCGAACTCCCTCAGACGTGACGAGCGCGCCGTCCGCTAAACGAACGATCGCCTATCTCGCTTGTCATCCTGTCAAAGCGTCTCAAGCATCGCCGGTCTCCGTCTAGAGCCGCGGGTCTTACAAAATACTGTGATGCATCCGAATCCACGAGAAGGGTCAACACATGGTCATATTCTCGTACTTGAGCGCTAAAGACCAGCAGGGTTGAGGTCCGAAATTTCGAGACCTCGGGGACTATGCTACCCATTCGTTCGATAACTCTAAACTTAGGGGTAGCTTCAGAGTCCGCGTCAGTAGGGCATCCTGCCTCAACTACGCTCCTATCTTTCCCGACCCCTCAGTGGTCGATGCGGAACTTATGCGTCTCGCACGCTGGTTCTTGCCTTCGCCCTTTAGGGGGGGACTCCTCTTGCTGGGCGTCTTTGCACCAGCAGTGACCCTGGCATAGCAGCGAGTCATCATATGGCGGCGCTTGCCGCATTCAAAACAGACAACGTCTGCATTGCCCAACTCCATGGGAGTGGCATCTGACCTCTCCGTCGACGGCTAATACCAAGCAACCGTTGAGACACTGTTGAAGGTGTCCTCCTCAACTAAGGCAATTTGGATTGCCTCTTTCATCGGCGACGGCACCTTTCTAAAAAGGGCCTATCGCGATGGGCGGTGCCGTAATCTGCTCTAAACGTGGGCATTTTAATGTGTTTCGGTATCAGACACGCACTAATGGACGCCGACACCAAGCGTATCTCCTGCACATATTTTTGCAGGGATCGTTTCGCCTGTCGCGCTCCCAAGAAGCGCGCCTGAAGCATCATTTCGTTGTACGGCGGCTGGTACATGGCGCGAATCTTTGTCTTATAAAGAAGAGCTTGTTCACCAAGTCCCTGCGCCAAGTGCTCTGTCACCTCCCAATGATGTTCGGAGAGGTCGCGGAAATAAGCTCCATTGATATTGAGGCTCATCCTCACTAAAATGCTCTGAGAACAGGTCGTGGAAGGGGCTACTAGTGCTACCAAGTGTAGTCGGGCGCTACTTAAAGCTGCCACGCACTACTAGCCCACACCTTCTGAGCATAGTGAGGAAGCGTTTACCCAACCGTCTTCTCTCACGCAGAGTGAGGTAGTTGGTGGGCGCCTAAGCGACCTCATCCAACGAACTAGCAGCCTTAGTTTAAGTGACGTCACGGGAGCGGTTATCCGGCTCAACGTGCGCACTTGTGAACTAGGAAATAGTTTCTAGGCTAATATATATTTAATCGTATTAAATCCTATTTCAACCAATCATAAATGCCATCTTTGTAGAAGCACTTTTATCTATTGCAAGTGTATTTTTCTAAATACCTCGTATCTTGGATGACGTTAGCCGTCATCCCTCCCAATGTGAATGCACTAATGTGCATCACATACACAAGGGTGGTTCACAATGTGAGCCACATCCAAGTGGTGGGTCTTATTACTTCACTTAAGTTATTAATCACCCCTTTAAGTACACAAAGTGTACTTAACGGGAATTGTGTAACATAGGGTAAATTTAGCCCGTTACAAAGACCAAGCGGAACGAGCAACAACACATCGACGCGACAAGACTTTTCTCAGTTTCAAAATGTGAAAGCGATGCCACCCAGGAAGAGGAAGGCGCCGAACATCACACTGACGTTCATCTGCAGCGTCACATAAATGTACAGAGCCGAAGTCAATTTCTCGCAACAGCTAAACGTTATCCTATCCAAGATATTAGACAGCAACAGCCACCGTTGCAACATCATACTCCTCAGAGTATCTACCATTAACCTAGCATATATAGATATCAGAAAAGATCCTGTAATTTTGGGCACTTCGGCTGGCACGATGAGAGCCTAATGAAGCAGTACGCGCACGGCGGGTCATCTTCGCAAGGTGTCACAAATGAGCCATTCTGGACGGGATGAGCCTTGTCATCACACTGAGCATATAGATCTGTCAGCAAAATCTTAGGAAATGAAGCACTACCGATTATATCGCAATCTTATGGAAGTAAAGAGATAACTTTCCAAGGTGGTTCCATCAGCGCGTAGCCAGAACAGCACGCGATGTTGTTACTAATATCATTAATTGCATGAACTATATAAACTACGGTAAAACCACCGTACCCTTCAGTTTTCCTCTACTATTTGCTGTGAAATTAACATCGCTTAGCTCGTTCGATGTCGCCCAAATGAATGCTTAGTAAACCTTTGCGTGCATTGACTTCAGAAAGAAAAATGTAAATCCGCTTTTTAAACCTGGAAGTATTTATAAACAGCTGAAAATCAGATTTTTAATGATCAAATATACAGAATACTACCGCCGTCTGAGTGCTGGATCAAGTTCTCAGGGTACATTCGTTGTACCGAGCACCAACGCACCGTCGTGCTTGTTAGCCATGCTTTGTATCGGAATTAATATTTCATTTAATTTCGGCGCTTCGAATCGCTTTCGCCTTCAGATCTACTCGAACAAAGCGAATCGATTTCATCTATGAAAACAATAGCAGGCCTTTTCTCCCGCGCCATTTCAAAAAGGTTTTTAGCCAGCCTACAGAGCAAACGTTAATTAATACATTGTCTCGATAAGAATTAACTGTTGCCGTACTTTTCGCTTTCACCTTGACACTTTGATACCAACCGAATGATGAAACGGCAAATATGTGGCAGCTGCTTCCGTTGCGACGGCCTAAGCAAGATACGACTTGCCTAATCCTGGCGGCTAGTAGTAATAAATGCAACATATTTGTATAGATTGAAAAGCGTGAAACCACATGCGACTTGCCTATTACTGGCGGCTAGTAGTAATAAATGCAACATATTTACATAGATTGAAAGCGTGAAACCTCATTCGAATTGCCTATTCCTGGCGGCTATTAGTAAAAATGCAGCATATTTACATAGCAATAGAGCTCTTACCCCGAACAGAAAAAAACTTCCAAGGGCTTTCCTGTAAGAAGCTGTGGAAACCGTGCGGGCAACATAATTGCATCTTTGAGTAATCTTTCGCAGCATCAAGCCCAGCGACATATTCCCACTTGACATTTAGTTCACACAATCATAAGACGAATAACTAATGCCGGAGCTCAAGTCAACTTAAATGCCAGCAAATCGCTATTTTGGCTGTTTCGTGGTTGTTTCGTCGTCATCCTCCTTTTCTCTTCTATGAAAAGCAGAATTCAATTAGGTTGCTTGTGAACAATTCCCGATAAATCTTTCTTATCCACATCTACGCATGCTGCCTCGGCTTTAGGTATATTTTTCTTCTCCAGTATTCCTATAAGCTGCGCATGTTCTTCAGAAGTAGGGTTCTTCTCGTTTTTACGTTATTTGTGTTGTGGATTCCGCACGTCAGATGTCGCTCTCAGTGATTTCAACGCAAATTTCACGCCGACCATAAAGTGCTCTAGCGTTTTTTTGTATACTCGAAAGGTTTTGTGAGCTGTGTTGAATCAATAGTCTATGGCCGTAGTTGCTTCGTCTGTGGCCATAGTATTAATGTATGGGTCATAGCGACGGCCTTTATAACTAGAATTATATTATAGATAATATGTTCAATATTACCATGCATTGTAAAATTGCGGCAGTTATCTGACAGTTCTTTTTGTTGGTTAATTCAAACCTTTAAATCAACCCCGCCAATCGCTGATAGTCGTGCAAATGGGCGGTGAACAATAAGTCACTATATAATAATATTTTAAGTGAGGACATCAATAAGTACTAGTACGTAGGAACTTACCAAATTAAGTACAGTTTTATTTTTCCCTATAACAAGCCTTCCATAGTATTTACCTTCAGTTGCTAAGCCATGTTTAGCAAGCTTAAATCTTTCCTTTGCACGTCGTGTAAGTAACGTATTTGGAGGGACTGTACACCTTCACTGTTATCAGTGTAGCGTAGCTAGTACTGAGGCAGTGCTAGCGAATATACCGTTTCATGCTGCGTCCGTTTAAATGATAACACTCTATTTGTCTTGTTAAGAATCCTACTGGACGTTTTTCATGATGTGCTTACTTTAATGGGAGTGTCACACAAAATAATCGTACCCAGAAAATAACATTCTCACTTTAAGCCAGAACAGCAAAAAAAGAATGAAGGGTTTAAATGTCTTCTTCGATATGTGTTAAATAACTTTAATATTGCCAAATTACATTCATTTAAATACATCTGTCGGCTGTGTTAGATTTGGATTAGGTGCGAGAAAGAGCTATATCTTATACAGATGGACAAAGGGTCGCGTTGCTCGAAGTCAGCAGCTCTGTAAGGTCATGTATATTTTAGGACAATTCAAAAATAAACGAGTCTCATTTGCTCGAGAGTAAATATTGCATAGACTAGCTATTTTATGTTTATTTAGCTGCAGATAAATTTTAAATTGCATGCCTTCTTCGCGCTAGAGAGCTGTGTGAACTAAAGTCTTTATGCTCCGTTCGCGATTCGTACATGGATCTTAAATTGGGGTAGCTTCTACCCACCAAACGTCGGGATTTGTCACTAAAGGAAGGTTTACTAAGTACACATCACTTAAGCGCTAACAAAATCCGCCACTTCTTAACATAGTGCAATATGCAAGAATCTATGCAATCGTCGAGCATAAGTACCACTTTCCGGTAGCACCAGATCAATGTGCTGGCTCCGGTTGCTACACCAATACAAAATTGAATCTTATAAAAATAAAGATTAAAGTGAATTTTTTAAATTAGGAGCCGAAAGTTTTTTCACATCTTCTTCCTTGATGTAAATTTGGCCATGTCGAAACCTATAATAAGTCAGTTGGTTCCAAAAGAAGCCTACGCGATCTCCCTTACAGTAGGTTGCCATATTATTAGGAAACTTCTAAAACATCTTATTTAAAAAAAATTGGAATTGCTGTGGAATCACTATTTGTTTTGCTACAAAAACACCCTAAAAAATGTCTTCAGGTGTACCTTTCCAAAATTTCACCCCTTTTTACTAACATACCCTACTCCCGTACCGTTGTTTAAATAAAGGGTCTACTCTCAGACAGTTTCGACACTGCTTCAACCACCATTCAAACCTTTTGTCTCACTTTCCCTACGTTCAAACACTTGTTTGTGCAGCATGACTTCTACTGCTAAACCTCCTGTCCTGAAACGGGGCACCTTTTGCTAGTACTGGCAACAGTACTAGTCAACCTACATTCATTACAGGTGCCTCGAATACTTCACGTCGCAGTATCAGATTTTCGAGTTCATTTCTCGAGGTACATCCATGAAGACGCGATCTAGCGTTTTTCACCCCCGATACAGGTGAAGCCGCAGCAATTTCCGCTAAAATATTTATAATAAAAGCACAAACGATCTAGCGTTTCACCACCGATGTAACGGGGCTCTACGACTTGTACTGCTTCAGTACAAGTCCACTTCGCACTGCTTCAGTTGCGAGTGGTGCCTTACGTTAATTGACGTACACTGCACGTGCAGAGGAAGACTTCTCTTAAGACAACTAGACTTAAGAGGGTAAAATGAAAACTGTATTAAATATAATTAAGTGTCTCTTGTTCTATCTTTGTAAATGCTAACTTAATTATAACCTAATACTAAACATGTAAATGAATTCTTATCTCTATCTTATCTGTAACTCTCTTTGATTACTCCTGCGGCTGATTAGACTGGGGAATAAATAGATATAACGGCTTATACCCATTTATGAATAAGATTTCCGAGCATTACTACATAAAGTAATATTCTCCCAATATTCTCTATCTTTTAGATAATATATTAATTAACAGCCTTAAGTATTTATTTTATGTAACGATACACCCCGTTACAGTACGTCTCAAACGAGAC
>NW_027152120.1:0-9328 GCF_004359215.1 Bremia lactucae
CGCTTATTGGTCGAAAAGCGAGGTTTCTCGCTTTCAGCATAAGAGAGGTTTATAGGTTCTAGACCTCCAAGCTCGTGTCGTCTCGGAGAACGATATGATGACGAACTAGCTTGAGCCTGTCTCAAGCTGAAGTCTTCCGGTTGCGCAAAGGATATTGCTACTTCAAGCGTATCCGATTCAAACGGAACAGGTGGGTCTTTACGGGACCATCCGTAAGACCTTGCATGGACGCCGTAATCAACGTGTATTCATGGACTGGGTTGTTTGTGATACAACTCGCTAAGAGTCGTATGTGCTAGGCATAAGCGTGAACATCACGCTTGCCTTGCTTGAGTTTCAGAAGCTTTAATTGAGCTCTGAACTCCATAATGGTAATTGCCTATATCTATTAATGGATAAACTTTTAGGATATTACCGTGTGTGTAAAATTCTTAAAATTTTATCTACCTTTTGGATAATATATTAACTAACAACCTATAAATGTTGATTTCATGGAACGATAGACCTCGTAACAGCACCGCTAAGGCAATGCCTACACGATCGAGCTGCCTCGTAGGATGCGTACGCATCCTACAATTTATGTCGGGCGTCTCCGCCATACCATCAGTACGAGGCTACTTCCGGTTCCGAATTATACCGGTACGGTCTGAGGAATTCGCCAAAGCCTTATGGCTCTGAACCTCAGCTGATCGTCCCGAGAAAAAGTACGATAGCCTCGGGACAAACTCTAATTCTCACGAACCAGGCGTTCCATTCCTTCCTCCAAGGATGAAATCTTTTGACGAATTCTCTTTGAAGGGACGGATGTGTCCGTCGTTCGTCGATTGATCAACGGCAACAAGTGCAAAGCTTTGCATCTGGTCACAAGAAACACCGTCGACCATCGTCGCGAGTTGACGACGACTGCATCGCTCATGATCAACGTCCTCCCGTAAATAATGGAGGAAGTGACCCAAGTCACGGTGTCGACTCGGGTTCGGCGAATTGGCGAACCCGATTTTTCCTCTCCCTCCCCCTCCATTGACGGATTCATGTGGTAAAAAGTGTTTCCTAGTAAAACGCTTCTTGATCGGGGTGAAAGGGGCTTAAACTAGCTACCTCGTTCGTTGGCCAGGGTATCCACCCTCACTTGATTGTTGGGAACCTCGTTTTAAACTGATGATGGACATCTCGGGGCTCGTGCGACACCCGCTCTCTTTCTCAGAGAGTCCATTAAAGAATAAGCTCTTCTCGCGCTCGTTAAACGGTTACAGGCTCTCAATCCCTTCGCGCATCTTACAAGAGATGAGCGTTCCTCCAATTCGGGTCTCTGAAGGAGTATGCCTTCTCAAGGGGATGACCTGCACCCTACAAAAGCATGAACATGAGTCCCTCACGTGAAGCTAGCTAATTCTTCTTCTCTAGATAAACGGTGCAGCTTGTAGCGTGCATCGACTACGGTCCGTTTTTCAAGCCGTTCACGCAAAGCAGCAAGTTTGTCAAGCCAGGCTTCGCGGCCTGTGCATTGCATATTCCGGAACAAAGGAGTGACATCCCTTGCTCGCTTTCATGTTAACCATCGATGCCGGAAAAGGTATCGATGAAGAATTCCGTCCTCATCAGACTTGTGAAGCCTGGATAAGTCAAAATCGGAATTTGGTAGCGATCGGTGGTTGTACCACTCCAACAACTTAAGTTGCCCGATGATGGCAACCAGAGCTTTTTCCAAGGGAATTGTGCCGTAACCCTCTTCCTTCAACGTTCACTCTAACAATACTCTCAGAGTGATCCTTAAAATCACTCCGTCCCTGGTGATGCATACTAGCACCACCAGTAGTATTCTTACCGAAGTGACCTTTACGATCACTTCGTTCCTGGTGATGCATTTTGACATCACCAGGCTTATTATCGTCCATGGGGTCACCAGAAGATGACTCCGCTCCAAAAGTTTTTGACGACGGGAACAATTTCGTCATCACCTCTTTGGTTGTTGCGTTAAAACCCGTAATTTTAATGGACGCGGCCCCGGGTGAACCGGAGGCCTAAATAGTTGCACTGAGACTGTCGATGACGCCGAGTCGTGCAAGTCACCCTTTATAAGAGTAGCAGGTGACGTGTACGAGTCATCTCTAATTGGAGTAGGAGGCGATGCGCTTCTCACAGTAGACGCATTAGCGTCTTTTGAAAGATTTGCATCACTAGCAGCTGCGCTGAGCTGTACAGCTGCCAGCTTGCGGCTTCACAGGATACGCCCACGGGTTTCGAATTTATGCGCAATTCAAAGATGGAATTAAAATAAGACACGTGTTAATTTACAGAGATACACATAATAGTATTTTCTGTCACTTCGCATCAGCCACTGTAGTGTCTGTTGTTTAAGGAGGGGTGATGCAAAAAGGCGTCCCGTTACATAAATATTATTACCTTTAAGAGGTGAAATTAATACTATTTTCAATGAGAGAAAATGTGTAAATAAGTACAAAATAATTTCTTATTTATTTTGACGTAATAGTTCCAATATTATCACGTTTGGTAATATTGACGCAATAAGACATTAGCTCTTTGATTGGTTGATTGAAGTTTGAATTAACCACGCCAATCGTTACAAGACTGTTATTCGTCGCGCGAGGAGGTGCATCGATATATTAAAACCAGTAGATAGAAGATCGTTATAAAAGAACTTTATACAATAATATAGTATTTCTTTCCCATTTTAAAGCCTTAAAATGTACCCTTAGTAGCTAAGACGTCTTAGCTACTTAAACCCTTTCTCTGCACGTCGTGTACGTGAAGTAGCCGAGGCACCCCATCTTCAATGTAATCAGTTTGGGTTGATGAGTACTATTATCAGTACTAGCAAAAGGTGCCCCGTTACACAAACGGCCCCGGGTTGTCTAACACCCAATTGTGGAAGAAGCTATTGCATTCCGGGTCCTTCAGTGCCAGAGTCGTGGAGTGGCCCTCCTTGGGGATCTCATCAAGAAGAAAGCCAAGGCCTTTTTACAAGGCCTCAACGTTCCAGATGATGCAATTGAATTTTCTGCTGTCTGGCTGCACAAGTTCCAATCGCAACACCTAGATACGCTCTCTCATAGTGAGAGTGGTTCTGCCGACACTGAAGCAATTGAAGTTTCTCTGCCTGGTCTGCGGGACACAATCACCAAGTACAGTCTCTGTAGTGTCTTCAACATGGATGAAACCGGTAAGCAAGTTTTGTAAGGTTTCTTTTGGCGTGATATATGGCTGATAACTTTAACCTCTTCAAGCTTCTTTACCAGCTTGTCTCCAGAAAAAATAATTTCACAACAGCAAGTTGAGGGTCTGTAAGAAGAATGGTTTCATAGATGTTCTTCTTATGATAGTTTCTTAGGTAATTGTCATGTCTTTAGACTCGCTTTACTACCGCCTCAACAGCAGATGCGGACGGATCAGATAAGATTCTGCCCTTCTTCATCGGACCTGCTAGGAACACGCGTGCATTCCAAAAAGACTGGTGCTCAACTGCGATTCTACTATCGGAACAACAAAATTGACAATCAGGATTTTCTATTCTTTCCGTATTTTTTGTGCAAAGTCTTTAAATTTAATTTCAATTGTTTCTCTCCAAAAACGTTGCGGTTTTGTTTCCCTCTTTTTCCTTTATTTTTAATTTTTTATATCCTATAGGCCTGGATGACGGGTTTCTGTTTTCAGGAACGGTTGCTGAAGCAAGAGAATGTCATGAAAGTTTTTTTGATTCATACAAAACTCAGAAAACCTTTGGTTTATGTTCTCACAGCTGTTTCCTTGAAGAAACATACGTGCATGATCCTTCTCCACCATGACAATGCTCCCCCCAGATTTAGGACGGCCTTCAACTTATCACGTCAATATTCTCCTCCTTCCGTGTAATGCAACAACATCCAAGATTTTGCCCATGGATGTAGGCATCATCTCAGCATTTAAGCGATTAAATCGCCGTCATCACCTTCAGAATGCCCTGGACCGGGACGAGCGTGTAGAATCAAGTTGTACAAGGTGGACCAGCTTACATCAATGCGTTAATCTATGGCAGCCTGTGACGATAATACAAGTCAAACTGTTGCCAACTACTTGCACCATACTGGTCTGTACAACCAGGGAAGACAACAGGAAGTGCCACAGACAGCTATGTAAGATCTGTTTGAAAAGCTGTTGGATAAGAGCTTCAAGCTGCTATTCATCAGCTCCCACTGCTCAATCTTAGCTTGATTGAGAATCTCTTCAGTCCCATTGAAGAAGACGAAGAAGGCTCACACTGAATTGGCTGATGATGAGATCCTGCCTAATGTGCAGCATGCTGAGGAGCAGCATGATGAAGTGCAAGAGGATGAAGAAATGGTTGTTCATCTTAAAGGTAGAGAAGCTAAAGGAAACTTGTTTCTCTTCTTCTTCGCTTGAAATTACCAAACCTGAGCCGCAACAGAATTTATGTCATAGTAGCAGGTAGCGGAGTTACCTCGCTCTTAAAGTCCGAGGAAGACTTATAGACTCAAACAGTCTTACTTCTATAGAACTTAAGCGTTTAACAGCTCAGGGAGTTGTACAACCTTTAAGGCTTAATAAGTTCGAATTTAAGGGGTTCAGGGGTTCGTAGAACCAAGAGGCAATTAGTGCCCGAGAGTATAGACCTTACTTTGGAAGGCTTCTATCTTTCATAGACCATTCCGCAAGTTATAGGAAGGCGCTAGACGCTTTAAGATCAAAAGGGAGACTGCATTATTATTAAATTGTTGAAACCTGAAACCTTCCCTTAGCTAATTTAAAACAGAGTTCGGCCGCCAGGTTTATATCTGGCGGCGACCCCATTTTTTACCCATATCAAATGGGATTTTAGTAATTTACTAATTAAAATAGGATTAAAGGGTATGTTCTTTATTCTTCTGGTGTCCGCTTCGAGACACGTGCATTATATATACCAATATAGAACGATTTATAACGTCATTTGTAACGGGGCACTACGACTTGTACTGCTTCAGTGCAAGTCCACTTCGGACTGCTTCAGTTGCGAGTGGCGCCTTACGTCACTTCACGTACACTAGTACGTGTAGAGGAAGACTTCTCTTTCAGACAACTACCTTAAAGAGTATTAAATGAGAACTGTATAAATATAATTAAGTTTCTCTTCTTTCTATCTGTTAGTGCTAACTTAATTATAAACTAATACTTAACATGCAATTGAAAGCTTATATGTCTCTCTCTCTTTGCTTACGTTTACAGCTGATTAGTCTGCGGAATAAATAGATATAACGCTTATACCTATGTATGCATAAGATTTCCGAGCGTTACTATATAAAGTAATATTCTCCAAATATTATCTAACTTCTAGATAATATATTAATTAGCAACCTTAAGTGATAATTTCATGTAACGATACAGTCCGTACCCTTTCTATTTTAAATCGTAAATTTGTGTAGGCGATGATTATACGGCAAAAATATTGAAATAGACGTATTCCGACGATATACATGACTAGCAGGAACAATTTCGTGAGATATTCAGTTTCATGGTGAAAAGTTAGCAAAGACACGGCGACCATACCGGCTCAAACCCCAATCCCGCGGAAAATTGACTTGTTGAACTCCATGGGAGAGTTAACTATCTTTTTCGCGTTAGATTTAAAAAAATGACTACTATCAGGTGCTTATTAGAGAGTCTGATGTAGCCTAAACGGCAGTAAGCACCCCAAGCGGTATGCTTTGGAAGTGGCTTGTGATGCCTCAAGGTTAAAAAAATGCACCAGCGACATACAACCGAGTGGTGGCACAAGTGATGCGTCAGGACCGTGCCTACGCGCCCCATCGTTTGACGATGTATTCGTGAACAGTAGGGCCGAGGACGGGCTGAACGCAATAGAGTCGCACAAGCGTCATTTAGTATAGCAAGAATTATGCTGAGCAAACTAACCATTATCTGACCTTCTTAAAAAGAACGCAAAGTGGGTTTGGTTAAAAAAACAAGATGATGCGTTCACATCAGTGAAGCAAACTCTTGTAGTCACCCACTTGGCATTGCCAGATGCGGATAAGCCCTTTAGCGTCGTCTGCGATGCAAGTAATTTTTCAATCGGCTGCGCGCTCATGCAGAAGGATGACGACGGCGATGACCGCATCATCTTTATGGGTCCCTTCTTTTGAAAGCCGCGGATCTGTATTACCCTGTGAATGACAAAGAGCTACTTTCAATAAAGTATGCTCTTGTCAAGTTTCGTGTGCACCTATTGGGTATCGAACCATTTGTGGTTTATACAGATCAGGCATCACAGCGGACCGCAATAAGCTCATTGCACCTCTCGCCTAGAATGGCAAGATGGCTTACATTCTTCTATGAATTTAATTTCAAAGTTCAATACAAGACGGGTAAGTCGCATGTCTTGGCTGACGCTTTGTCGCGCAGACCAGACTTCGAGGTAAGACACCAGGAGAGTGTGTCTAGTGCTAAAGCACAATTTTAGCCGTCAACGTTGGCAGCCATGAAGGCATACTACGTGACGAGCTCATTAGCCTCTGAAATAATAGAGCTACAGTTAGGACGACCATTTTCGCCTGCTGTTGGATCACTTCGGTGGACGAAAGGTAACCCTTTCGTCGCACCTGAAAGCTAAGTTAAATTACTTTAGCTACGGCGATTGCCTTTTATGGCATCAGCTATCACCTTGTGATCCCTTGAGAATATATGTGCCCCATGACACAGATATCAAGCTGATAATCCTTCACGAGCTCCATGATGCACCATCTTGTGGGCATCTGAGCCGTATAAAGACATTCTTACGAGTGTCAGAGGAATTTTGATGGCCACACC
Organism: Bremia lactucae; assembly: GCF_004359215.1. NCBI lineage: Eukaryota > Oomycota > Peronosporomycetes > Peronosporales > Peronosporaceae > Bremia > Bremia lactucae. The sequence goes on from NW_027152120.1 coordinate 6,799, forward strand.
TATATAGATAAGTGGCCAACTATATTCCCTCTTGCGAACAGTGTCCGTGCATTAAGCCTGCACCGTCCAGCAGTGCGCCACTGAAGCCGCTCCCGATTCCAATAAACTCTTGGAAGTCAGTAAGTCTGGACTTGATGTTTGGCATGCCGCCCGATCATCAGGGTCGGACGGGGCTCGTCGTCTTTGTAGACAAGCTGAGCAAGATGGTGCATATAGCACCATGTAAGACATCGATCACAGGCAAGGAGGCAGCTCTTTTGTTCCTGGATCATGTTTACCGACTACACGGGATGCCCGAGTCCATAGTATCGGACCGAGATCCACGTTTCACGTCTGATTTTTGGCGACATGTGTTCGAGCTGCTAGGTAGCAAGCTCCACATGTCGACCGCAGATCATCCCCAGACCGATGTCAAAACAGAACGTGCCAATCGGGTCGTGGCGGATTTCTTACGCACTGCAGCAACTCCTTAAGAGTGGAGCAAGCAATTGTCCTTTGTAGAGTTCGCTATAAATAACAGTGCCCACGTCAGTACGGTTGATACACCGTTTTATATTAACAGACTGCGCCATCCTCGGACGCCAAAATCGTTTGTGCGCAGCTCGAGTCTTAGTGGGGGAGGGCATCTCACTATGCTCGGTGCAAAAGAGGGAGATATTTTCGTCAATATGACGATGTCCCACGAGGTAATCATCTCAAAGACAAAAAGTTGTCCTACTGACCCTGCCCTTTTAGCAGTGGTCAACAAAACTACGCCTTATGAAAGACCTCTCGGCGGTATCATAGGCGAGTTTGATGCTGAAAGCGTGAGTGAGGCTCAACGCTTTGTGGTTGAGCGATTAGCCATCACACGTAAAGTCCGTGGCGCAATGGCAAGCGCCCAGGACAAGCAAAAAGAATACGCGGACCGAAATGGTCGCAAAAATAATAAGCGCTTTAGAGTGGGTGAAAAGTACTATTATTTTTCGGTGCTAAGCGTGAGGCACTACACTCATGAGCGTGGGGAACTACACTCATGAGCGTAGTGACCTAATTTTTGGCAGCGATGGCATTTCTGCAATCGCTTATTGCTCGAAAAGCGATGTCTCTCGCTTTCGACGTAAGAGAGGTCCAGGGTTCTGTACTTTAGGTGTGTTGTCTGGAGGATGATACCTGATGAGGTCGCTTACCCCCATCCGTCTAAGGAGACCGATAATGACGCCGATTGTGAGTCAAACATCGGACGGAGAAGGCGAAAATTTCAACCGATCGACTCCTTCCACCACGCAAAGGATCCGAGGGCGAGAAATACCACGCGCGTGATGCGGGTCCCTCAGCATTAACTTCTCCAAGATGTCAAACCGAAGTTTCAGCCGCTCATAACCCTGACGATTCTTCGAGCGGATATCCTGAAGATCCGAGGCAGGCGCACGAGTGGACCCTCGATATTCACAATAAATCGTTCGGCAGCGCTTAATGCCTGCGACTGAACGGACGAAGGTAAGGCAGCCGCAAGTAGGTGGACGAGGTCGCCACTCTTATCGGGCGCCGCCTGCACTGATGGATGCGGGTGGGAATCAACGCTTCCTTGTTGGATGTTTGCTTGCCCACCGCTCCGTGAGGCAAAAGTATCAGACCCTTGTTCAATGGAAAGGTTTTTCGAAGAGTTTTGATTCTTGAGAACCGATCGATACCCTACGTATTGATGTGCCGGCTTAGTGGCTGCCTATAAAAAGAAGCACCAGCTGAGGCCTCTTAAGCTAGTCTCAAATGGACTCGCAGAAGTAGCGTTGTAAGCTTGTGACACCGACTGAGCACGTTTACGTGTCGTCGGCGAAGGTTTAGGCTCCGTATCCTCTATGTCAGAACCATTATGGATTATGGTGTGAGCATAAGGCGTTGTGGTTACACCCAACGGAGAAGCGGCTGCGCCTTTATGGGCAGCGCTCTCATTACCTGTCGCTGCGCTATCCAGCGCAGACGACGAAACAGTATTCGTAAATGTTTGTGGCTCCATGTTGTGAGCAATGAGAGAAGTTTAGATGGGCAAAAATGCGCCATTATCCTTCCCCATGAGCTCGTTGTCCGCATCAACACTATGAAGTGACGGCAACAGTGTCGACTCATTGTAGTCGACAATGAGCGACGGATCAGCATCCTCGTTTGTGACGACGCCCACTCCACCTCGCACTAAGCGCACGCGCCGTGTACACTCGCCGGCCGCGTCCACTCGCCGGCCGCGTCCAATGCCTTAGTCGAAACGCCGACAGCTACTGCTGCTGTCGCGTTAACACGGCTAAAGGATCCATCCCACTTTAACAGTGACCCACCAACATTGCCCCTTTTAGGTGGCATCTTTGGCGCCGTGTATGGAAACAGAGGTCGCTAGAGTGATTGAGAGAACTAGCGGCGCGTAAAGCTACTCGCATTTCCTCGCTCCTGATCGACGAATTTAAAATGAGAACTCGTTCTTAAGGGTGGGTGGCGTAAAGGGCTAAAGTCGCCCTAATGCTTCACAGTCCCCGTTAAGTATACATGGTGTACTTAAGAG
>NW_027152121.1:0-9230 GCF_004359215.1 Bremia lactucae
CAGTACGCTTTGTGCGTACTGCCATGAGATCATTCTCATCTTCGATGTCGATTTCTTCGACATCGACATCAATCACTATGCGTGATGAGGATGAGCAAGAAATGGTTTTGGTCGTGCGAGTCCACCCCCCCTTCAACTAGAGGATTCCTCTTAATGGGTGGGTATGCGTGAATGGCGTTAACCATTCAAGAAGAACGGTGCATGCGTTGTAGACGCATGCACCGGATTGTTGATAGCGAATTCGACAATCGGTAAAAACTCGCTTCAATTCGGATACAATTGGACGTAATCTCGAAGTATCTCTTCGAGGACGCGATTTTACGTGTTCTGTCTGACCATCTGTCTCTGATCAGAAGTTGACATAGTCAGCCGTGTTCCGAGCGATCGGAACACGGATTGCCAAGAGCTCCGCCGTAAACCGTGGATCTCATCCGAGAACAGTTCGCGGGGTAGACCGTGGAGTTTTAACACCATGCCGTTATAGACACGGGGACAGCCCAGAGCCGTGATCGACTCTGGGACTGCAACAAAATGTACCATCTTGCTGAATCTGTTTACAAAATTAACTTTTCCATTAATTTTGTGATCTTCTTTGGGAAATCCGAAGACGAAGTCCATAGATACGGACTGCCAACATTCTGCCGGAAGTGGTAGAGGTTGGAGAGGTGGACGGGATGAAGAAATAGGCTTCACTCGTTGACATATCTCGGAGGAACGAATGTACTTGCGCACGAGCTGGTACTGTCGGGGCCAGTAAAAGTCGCGACTTACTGTGAGATAAGTTTTCTTACGTCCACGATGCCCGCTTGTTGGTGCATAGTGACACTCATGCATGGTGCATAAGCGCAAATATTGTGAGTTGGGACGGCGGCACGTGGAGTGTCGCCGGCAGCGGCTGTGTAATGGAATAAGCCGTTGCGTGTTGTGCATCATCATATGGCGATCGATATAAAGCCGGAAAATCCGTGAAAGATTAATCGGATGGATTCACCAGATGATCCATAAACGCAGAAGGTCCTTATTTTCTGCGTAGGCTTTCTTTTTGTCATCAAACAAGGTTGATGACGGATCACTTGAAATGAGTGTTGCAGCAGTGAGATTATTTTCACTGTTGGAATGCGCAGCCCGCTCGAAATCGGGTCAGCGTGATAACGTATCAACGATGACTTCAAGGCGTCCTGGTTTATATTCTACGGAGAAATTATTGTCAGCAAAGAAGGATAGCCACCTCGCCATTCTTTTCGAGAGTTGTGGGCTATTTGCGGCCGTGCATAATGACGCTTGGTCCGTATATACGATGAACGGTCTATGTTCGAGGAGATGGACCCTAAACTTAGCCAGTGCATATTTCATGGCATGTCATGCACTGGGTAATTGCGTTCAGCTGATTGCAGCTGACGCGATTGGTAACAGACGACGCGCTCCGCGCGGTCTGTATCGTATTGCATTAACGCACAGCCGATTGCGAAATCGCTGGCGTCACAGACCACATGTAATGGTCTGTCTTGATCTGCAATCGCCAAGATGGGCAATTGCATCAAGCTTAGCTTGATACCTTCAAAAAAACACTGACAATCAGCGTTCCATAACCATTTCTCGTCTTTTTCAAGAGGCGAGAGAGATGAACTGTCATCTCGGCATAATTGCGTGAGTTCTTGTTTAAGAACGCAGCTAGCCTAAGGAACTTTCAAAATTCCTTGACATCGACTAGAACTGACCAGTCAGTAATTGCCTTGATCTTTTCGGGATCAGGGCGCACGCCATGTTTTTTGACGATGACCCACAGAGTGCTATTACGCTTCCAGCGAATATACACTTCTTGAGATTTGCGTACAGCTTATGCTTTCGGATAAGTATAAGAACCTGATGAATGTGAGTTTCATGAGCTTCCACGTCCGTCTTTCCGTTCATGGCCGGGCTATGGACGAATACATCGTCAAAATAACTCGGTGCGAATTCTCGCACCGGTCTCAACAGATTTGTTACGCATCTGTTGAATGTTGCAGGGGCGTTACTAAGCCCCTGAGGCATCACTAGCCACTCCCAGAGCATCCCAATGGGAGTGCTTACTGCTGTGTACGGGATGTCCCGTTCACGCATAAGGATTTGATAGAACCCATCCATCAGATCCATAGACGAAAAGATCGTACTCTTAGACATACCATCTATGATTACGTCTTTTCTAGGTATCGGCGTTTGAGCCGGTACTGTTGCAGCATTCAGTTTGTTGAATGCGTGCACCATCCGCCACACTCCTGTGGCCTTTCGCACACAGAAGGTCGAAGAGCTATGTAGGGAGGTTGACTCCCTCACATGGCCCGCTTTTAATAGATTGATAAAGAATTTATCGATCGCAAGTACTTGTTCACGAGGCAGTGGCCACTGTTTCATGACACAATACATCGAGCCCGGTTTGAGCTTGATCTCATGTCGAGTGCCTTTATCCTCAGGCAACTCGCATGAAACTGTTTCAGGGAATACATCCCTGAATTCAATTAAATCCTTGTAAAGGGCTTGTCTTAAGTGACTTCCAGGATTGAGTAGTATATCTCTCATTCCGAGTCTTCACATCGAGGACACTTTCGTCCATCGATGAGCTGCTGAGAATTCGTTCGTTCTTTGCAAAAAGTTACCGCTGACCGCGTATCGGATACTTATTCGTCCTCTGTGACGAGTACGCAGATCTGCTTGATTTTACCACCCTGCAGATCTCTCAAGAACCGTTTGGGTTCCAGGGTTTTTAATTGAGTTATCTCCGAAGTTAACTTTGGAGGCGCATACAGATCAAGAGTATAAGCGCCTACTCTTGATCCGTCATTAATCAAGACATACAATGTCTCGGTTTCATCGTGGAATTTATCCACAGGCTGCTGAGGGATTAATCCCTCGGGATGCTGAAGTCTAGTCACTTCAGCATTAACTATTTGAGGAAAAAAATTTCTCAAGAACGTGGGGACTTATTCCGTCAACGCCCTCCGACTGTGATTGCGCTATCACAGTCGGTTCCTCTACGACCGACTCTCTTCTTGACCTTGAATCATCGTGTTGGCCCTTTTTGACAATCGGTATATTACTTGAATGTCGCTCGCTAGGCGTATATTCATGTCTCAATCTTCTTGACTTATTCGAGTGGTGGACATTCGGCGCTGCCTGTGCATTCTCACAGCCGCCGGCAGATGGCACCATAGTGCGATTTTATAATCCCACTGTGATCTTGTGCAGTCGTGCTAACGACCGTACCACAAGTGAGGCCATCGCACTCAGTCGTAGTTACATCCACACGCTTGTGGACGCTCCAGAACGCTCATAAGATAGCCATCTGATGAAAACTTAACAGACATATTTACGGATCGATGTCTGGAGCAACTTTTGTCAAGAGATTTGCAAATTCTCTTGAGGTTGCTGGATCAGTAGGGCGTTGCGCCCCTACTGACCTCGACCGATTTTGGCGGTCCGCCTCGCTGTTGGGATTTCGCAACAACGTCGGACCCGCGACCGTTGCCCTTTTTGGCACACGGTCCAAAATTACGTTCAGTACCTTTCGGTGCTGGGCGTGGGGCACTACACTCATGAGCGTAGTGGCCTAACTTTGACAGCGATTGCATTTCTTAAATTGCTTATTGTTCGAAAAGCGAGGTTTCTCACTTTCGATATAAGAGAGGTTCATAGGTTCTGGACCTCCAAACTCGTGTCGTCTTGGAGGACGATATGATGACGAACTAGCTTGAGCCTGTCTCGAGCTAAAGTTCCCTTGTTCCGCAACGGATTTTGTTTCTACAAGCGTATCCAGTTCCAAGCGGAACAGGTGGGTCTTTACGGGACCATCCGTAAGACCTTGCATGAACACCGTAATTAACGTGTGTTCATGAACAAGGTTATTTGTTATACAACTCGCTAAGAGTCGTTTGTGCTGGGCATATGCGTGAACATCACGCTTGCCTTGCTTGAGTTTCAGAAGCTCTGAACGAGCTCTGAACTCAGCCCTTGGCGGTTCAAACGTCTGTTTGAGCCGGGCTTTGAAAGCCTCTAGCGTCTCAAAGACGTATGGGTCGCGCAACTTAAGGCCCAATGCCCAAGTTTTGGCACGACCTGCCAAATTTGATTGAGCGAATGCGACTTGCATTTGCTCGTCGACGATGTGACGTGCCCTTATGGCATCGTCCAACTTGACAAACCATCTTAAGAGGGAGTCTTCTTCGACTCCCCTATACTTAGAGATGTCAATCTTTAAGGTTTCGGGACGACGCGTGTGCGTCATCCCAGGTACAGGGTCTGTACCTGTTGTAACCTCAACAGTTCTGCCTGTTGAGAGCCTTGCTGATTCAGCAAGGCTACCTTTTCATTCGTCAAGTTCATGTTGTATGAACTTGGCGATGGCTGAATGGAGGGCATCTCTGTCCAAACCGGACAGCATGGCCAAGATGGCATCGTTCCCTACGGTTGAACTCATTCGTTCGACCGCAGTCCTATCTATGTCACTTAGAAAGGAGTAGCTATCATTCGAAAAGTGATGTGAATTCACATTATCATCTCACATGTCAATATTAAATGATATAATTGCGGTCCTTGGACGAGCTACAAAGTGCTACCAGGTATAACGGGGCACTACCGACTTGTACTGCTTCAGTACAAGTCCACTTCGCACTGCTTCAGTGCGAGTGGTGCCTCACGTCACTTGACGTTCACTAGTACGTGCAGAGGAAGACTCTCTTTATACCACTTGCTTTAAAGTAGGTTAAAAGTAAATTGTATGTAACGTAATCAAGTTCTTCTGTTTCTATCTATTTAATACTAAATTAATTGTAAACTCATACAAAACATGTGACAAATCCGTATCTGTCTCTCTCTTTGGGCGCGTCAAGCGCTGACTGGACCGCGGAGAAAGTAGATATAATGGCCTTTATGTACCAATCGATAAGCTTTCCGGAAATTACAATGCAAAGAAATGTTCTCCAAATATTCTATACCTTTTAGATAATATGTTAATTAACAGCCTTTAAGTGTTAATTTCATGTAACGATACACTCCGCTACAATTTATTTACACAAATATAGCGAAAATTACGCTGCTATGGCTGAGTCATTATCTAATATCCTTAAAAAGGATACAAAATTGTGCTGGACTAGCACAGAGCATAAAGCTTTTCAAGCAGTAAAGAAGAGTCGTATCCATGCCCCGAGTCTGGCTCTGCCAAATCCTAATTGGCATTTTAGTGTCGTCTGTGACGCATCGGATTGGCCATTGGCAGTGCTATGTTACAAAAAGATGCTGATGGGCGTGAACGTGTAATTGCGTTCGAGTCTAGACAGCTTAAAGTTGTAGAAAATAACTTTTTTAATTCATGAGAAAGTGTTACTTGCTATGAAGTATGCTCTCGTCAAATTCAGAGTTTATCTGCTAGGCTCCAAGCCGTTTGTAATACATACAGATCACGCGTATTTACGCACTGTGACTTAGTCACTCCATCTCTTACAGAGATTGGCTCGATGGCTTTCTTTTTTCGCCGACATCATTTTCGATGTGAATAATAACCTTACAAGCGGAATGCTTTGACTGATGCGTTATCACGCAGGTCGGATTATGAGCTCTCTCATTTATCGACAATAACGTCACCTATTACTGGACTAATTTATTCGACTTACGCCAAAAATTAACAGTGTCTAGCTCTGCTACGAGCTCTTAAGAGCACTGAGTCGGTCATTAAATTTGTCGGCACGTCTGCGTGCGAGATTTCATCGATTCTCTATCGACAACGGCATGTTGCTTTATGTACGGATGCTGCGGATACTCAGCACATCGTTGTTCCACATGATGTGGTATTAATGTATCGAATCCTTGATGAGGCACATGATACTGTTCTTTGTGGTCATCTCAGCAAAGAAAAGACATATGGCTCCGTAAGCCAGATTTATTGAAGGCCAAAGCTATATAAATGCGTAAGTTCATGCGTTCGCACATGCGAAACTTGTCAGCGAGTCAAACTCTCGGCTCATGCTGTTGCGCCATCAGCCAGTATGCCCATACCCACAAGATTTTAGTATGGATATTGTGTGTGGTCTACCGAAAAATTTGGTCAGTAACATGGGAATCGTGGTCCGTTGACCGGCTGAGCAAAATGACTCATTTAGCGGCAGTGCCTGACCCATTGATAATAAAGGTACATCATTGATTGCGTGTTTTGACAACACGGGTTTACCTGTGGCAATTGTCTCTGGTCGAGGCCCCCGTTTCACGGGTAGATTCTGGATATAGATTTTCCGAGTTCTTGGCACCAGATTTTTACATGCCCACAGCGGACCATCCGCAGATCGATTGTTAAACTGAACGTCATTGACGACGTTCTGCGTATTGTGTGTCATTGAAGATGTTTTGTGTTGAAACACCAAAGCGCTAAGTTTGCGTTAAATAACGTTTGGCGTGTCTCTACAGGATTGTTTTCGCTCTACGTAGACAATCTCACGCACCCGCGCATTGCGGAAACAATGCTACTACGTGGTTCAGGGCTCGGCGGGGGAGAATTAGCCGGTCTTAAGGCATGTGCGTGACACAATGGCTGATAGACAAGACAAACAGACAGAACAAGCGGGTACCGAAGGCATAAGTTGTATTGATTCTTATGCGGTTGGAACGAGCCAATAACAGTATCTGACGAAGTGGCTTGGGTACCCTTCTTCGGAACTTTCTTGGGAGTTTAATATACCTTTTCTGCAAGATTGCCCGTGAAGCTTTTGAGCGCCGCGCTCAGCGTCAACTTGCTGTTTCGATCCATGGTTGTGCGATCAACTGAAGTACTGGAGTGCTGACTATGTAGGCGGGCACGTCGTAATGCGGCCACGCTCTACTTAGACACACACCCTACCATAGCGAGGAAGCGGTTAAACCAGCTTCTCTTGCGTGCAGTGAGGTAATTGTGGTGGGCGCCTTAGCGACCTCACCCAACGCACTAAGTACTCTAGTAAAGTGTCGTCACGGGAGCGGAATTTAATCGCATTAAATAGAACTACCTATTATTACCAATCAAAAATGTCATCTCTGTAGATAAAACTAATATGTATTGCGAGCGTATCTTTCTAGGTACCTCGCGTAACGGATGACGCTAGCCGTCATCACGGATGACGCTAGGCGTCATCCCTCCTAATGTGAATTGCGCCTATTTGCATCACATACACAAGGGTAGGTCTTAAATGTGAACCACACCCGAGTGGTGGGTCTAATTATTTAATTTAAGTTTTGACTATCGCCTTAAGTACACAAGTGTACTTGACGGAGACTGTGTAACATTAGGGCAATTTTAGCTCGTTACACCATCCCCCCTTTAAGAACGGATTACATTATAAATTCGTCAAAGAGGAGGGAAGAACTGCGAGCAGCTTTACGCGCCGCTAGTTCACTCAATCACTCTAGGGACATGTGTTCATATACACGGCGCCAAAGATGTCACCTAAAAGGGGCAATATTGGTGGGTCGTGTGCGAAGACGCCCACTCAACCTCGCACTAAGCGCACGCGCCGCTTTACACGCCGGCAGTGTCTAATGCCTTAGTCGAAACGGCGACAGCTACTGCTGCTGTCGCGTTAACAGGGCTTAAGGATCCATCTCACTTTAACAGTGAGGATGTTGATCCGTCGCTCACTGCCGACTGCAATGAGTCGACACCGTTACCGTCACCTCATAGTAGTGATGCGGAAAACGAGCTCATGAGGAAGGATGATGGCGCATTATTGCCCTCTAAACTTCTTTCTTGGCTCACAACATGGAGACAGCAACATTTACGAATGCTGTCTCGTCGTCTGCGCTGGATAGCGCAGCGACAAAAATGAGAGCGCTGCCTATAAAGGCGTAGCTGCTTCTCCCTTGGGCAAAACAACAACGCCTTATGCACAGACCATAATCCATAATGGTTCTGAAATAGAGGATTCTTAACCTAAAGCTCCGCCGACGACACGTGAACGTGCTCAGTCGGTGTCACAAGCCAGTCGTTTTGAACGTGGCTACGGGTGGCATATCATCGATGCCCCTCCATCTAAATTGCCTCGTTTAAACGGGCCAAGAGCGTCGCTCCTAGAGCGCGCACTTCTAGGCGCACATAAATGTCATGGCGTCTTTAATCATGGAGGGCTCAGGGAAAATCGTTTGGGCGTATTTTCACGATCCCGGTCGTGTTGCGTTCAAATCAAAGCCCGATCAATACGAGGCGGAATTCTTGCGCCGAATTCATCCGCATTCTGATGCGATGAAACAGCGGTCGCAATAAATTAATCTCACCCGCTTGCGTGTGAAAGAAATCGTGGGCGGTACTGTACCCCCTGTTACTTCTCACAACGCTGCTTCTGCTAGTCCATTTGAGACTAGCGAAGTGGCCTCAACTGGTGCTCCTTTTCATAGGCAGCCACCAAGCCGGGCACATCAATACGTAGGGTATCGATCGGTATCCAAGAGTCAAAACTGTTCGGGTAACCTTTTCATTGGGCGAGGATCTGATACCCTTGCCTCACGGAGCGGTGGGCAAGCAACCTTCCAACAAGGAAGCATTGATTCCCACCCGCATCCATCAGGGCAGGTGGCGCCCGATAGGAGTGGCGATCTCGCCCACCTACTCGCGGCTGCCTTACCTTCGTCCGTTCAGTTACATACATGCGTTCAGCGCTGCCGAACGACGTATTGCGGATCTCGAGGGTCGAGTCTTGCGACTGACCACGGATCTCGTTGATGTCCGAGCGAAGGCTCGTCAGGGTTATGAACGCCTGAAGACTCGCTTGGACCTCTTTGAACGGATAATGCTGGGGGATCCGCGTTACTCGCGTGATGTTCCTCGCTCTCCAAGTCCTGTTCGTGAAGGGAGAAGCCGGTCCGATAGCTTTTCGCCTTCACCGTCCCCATCACCCGAACGACGCTCGACTCACAATCGGCATCACCATCGGTCACCTTAGACGGATGGGGGTATGTAAACTCATTTGGGTTAACACACCGTTTCAGACGACCCATGTAAAATACGGGGTGCGTCTTCATATACGGGGGAAGGGTGAGCCTATAATTTAGGTCTCCAACCTCTTCTACCACCGTAAAGGACCCAATGAAACGCGGTAACAACTTCGTAGTACCTCCAGGTAGTACAGAAATTGCATTTTTAGGTAGGGTAGCAAAACTTAATAGTACTTTTTCACCCACTCTAAAGCGTTCATTGTTTTTGCCACCATTTCGATCCGCATATTCTTTTTGCTTGTCCTTTG
>NW_027152122.1:0-3515 GCF_004359215.1 Bremia lactucae
CGAATTTTCAATAAAAGTCGACCGATGCCACCCATTCCGGCTTTGCGGGTGATTTACACCACTTTCAGTGCCCATATTCGCGCCTGCTTTCGCCGAAATTATGATGATCTACAACAAACTTCGCTTCGCCGGCTGCTACATGAGCTCAAGCGAACTCCGTCTTTAGGAGGGTTTATGCAGCAAAATGCTACGCTCTTTCAAGTCCGATTTCTGGATTAACAGCTGTCTTACTGTACTGCCGGAAAAAAAAGCTTACATATTGACGCCTTGCATCCCAGCCCATGCAAGTATTAACACACTCGATGTCCAACAATGCCCAACACACCTTTGTTCGTCGTCAAGCTCGAAACACTGTATTTTAAAATTATTTAGACGAGGTAAATAAGAAGTGGTCGTATTATTAATAATATTTTAATACAGACACCCTAACACCTGACAACCCTTTCACAAAACAAATGTCTTATTGTAGAAGCCTCAAACTTCCGGCAAGTTGTTTCGATATGTTTTTTTGTTATGACTATTTCAACAAAAATCATAAAAAAATATATTTCAGCATAGTCGTCTGGCTGAAAGATGCACTTTTTAATGTGCCTTTTACCAAAGAACCCTTTACGGGAGATATACGCACTGTCGTAGTTACAACCCTCAAACGTAATGCATGTCGATGTTTGTTCACGCTCGGCAGTCGTAGCTTGGCACGTTATTTCAATTGTGTGCTGCTTTGCTTCAAAACAGCATCGTCAGCGCGATGAATTAAAGACAAGCATCGGGTCGCGATTGGTTCGAGACAATGCAAGAGAGCTTCGTAATGCAGTAAATATCGGCGATAAAGGCGATGAAGAACTTGGAAGTGGTGATGAAGATATTCTCACTTCGTTAAATGCATCAAATCGAGCATGTCGACTGTATCATCGCGAGAAGCGGGCACACGCATACACCAGAAGCAGATTGGTAGCAACTTTAAGAAGTGAAGCGGATCTTACAAAGCGGATTTCGCAAGTAAGTGGCAATTTTCAAGACCATGAACGTGGTCGAATGAAAGTGGAAGATTTAGAGGCTACCGTGAGGAGATTAGAGGAGAAAGTTGATTCTGTAAGTAGTAGCCAAACCACGGGCGAATTGGATATTGTGCTAAAAGCCTTTAGGTCGAAGAGCCAAACAGATAACGACGAAGCGAATGCAACTGTTTTGTACTGGAAAGTTCAGCACCATACATTTCAAGAAGCGCTGGCTTCTAGCAATAGTGAAAAAGTGCGACTCACTCGGGAGCTCCAGAAGGTGAAGAAGGCAGCAGTGCTAGCAATGAATCGAACGTTGACTCGAGACGCAAATAATCGCGCAAGCATGAAGAGATCGTACAGCAGCACTGGCATAGTTTAATTATTACGCATCAAAGTAGCTTTATTGTTGATTCTTGCAATTCCAATATTATTGAATACATTTTAAGCATCTAGTTCGAGCTTGTATAGTTAATTGGGCAATACGAATTGCTCTCATGGCTCTAATGTTTGCAGGAGTGCGTTTGCCGTAAGGTGCTCATCGCCGCCGCAAGATTCATACATCATCTCCACTACATCCGAAGGGAATCCCATTGCAACAAGCTATAAGTCCAAAAAAAAGAATTAATAACGAAGAAGAATACAAAGTTGCAAGCATTGATTTCGCACCCGATTAATAGCGTCATTTGGAACAGTGTTTGCCACAATTCCGTATTTTGCGTCATTGCTGTCAATAGCATCGTCGATTTTGAGTTCATTATCTGCTGTCACTATCGATGAATCGATCGCAGGAGCTGAAAGGAGTCGCAGCGTCGCCACCGGGTTCTCGTTGAGCTGATGAAGCATTTCCGACGAAAAGTTTTGTTCAAGCATCAATAATGCTTGAAACGAATCGGTTGCTGCCAACTCTCGTAGCTTGTCCATTTTCTTGTCATTCAGTAAGCTTTGTAGTGGAAAAATCGATGGATGATGCTGTATCCCCACGTCTGTGGTTGTTTCCGTCTTGTCATCAATTTCCATTCTATGGTCTTTCTTTTCCACTTGACCTTCGATTAGCATTGCAACAGCATCCGAAAGATTGTTGCTGCTTTGTTGCAAAGCGTGAGCCGCCAGCGCCGCTGAAAAGCCCATGTCCACGAGTTGAGATCGCAGCAACTCAAAAGTCGCAAGATCTTTGTGAGCTTCATGTCTAGAATGTGAATTAAAGTCTCTTTGCTGGATATCAGGTGCAAATACGAAGAAATCTGTCGCACTTAAAGAGTTGAGATCCACGACGTCTGGATCTGCCAGAATTTGTCCTCGGAACAGCACGAAGCAGTCTTCGAGATTCAAAGGCTGGGTATTGGTCGGTGTGATGACCCTTTTGCAATCAGAAAGCTGTCTCCGTTGTTGAAGAACGATTTCCTTAAGCTCTGCTACTTGAATGCTATGCTCGTTGGCGCCATGGCGCTCAACAAGTAGCTCGCAGCCGTCATCGACGCAGCGCACTCGTAAATTAATCATTTTAGGTCAATAAGTTTACGTTGCATTCATTTTGCAAATTGTAAAAGCACACTTAAAGGAGTGTGGCCGACTTAAGTTGCCTAGCGTGCCCTAAGGATGTCTTGTTGCAATATGCTTTGCTGAAAAGGCGTTTTTTTCTTCACGTAACAAAGTACCAAACCTTTTTGTTGTAAGATGTTTTCGAGTGTTATTATTGTCATTACCTGATCTACATAGGATGATCGTTTTTAGGGAAAAACGTAAATCCGAGTAAATAAAGAAGCGATTTACGATTCTCAAAAGAAGAAAACGTCGCTGCTGTATTCCTCTTGAGGTACACATGCCAGAAAGATACAAAAAACACGCGAAAACACTATTCTAAATTAAGGGATGTAAAAGTTCCTCTATGTAACTTACTCGAAAAGCTGTCTGACCCGTGGCGGTGGCGGTAGGCATTGTATCGGCACTACACGCTCGATAGATGGACTCGTAAGTGCAAAAGTACGTGCAAGCGCATTGCCCGGTGCCACGTTTGTCATGCACTTTTGCATAAAGTCATCGTACTGCATGTATTGAAGCCGCTCCTGCACGTGTCCGTATTGAATAAGTGAGTTTGGCGCCAGCAGCACGTGGTCGCATCGTCCCCCACTAAGTTGCGCTAAGTTAGTGATGATGTCGTTCATGACAGACATTGGTGTTACGCTCCCCTGCGGTTGGGAAAACCATTGTGGATGACCAGAACTCTCGGCGTTGGCTGCATCGACGAACTTTTCGAGCGCTTCGTTGTTCCAGTAGAAGAAAATGGCTGGATTGTGCTCTGTCACGGTGATGCTCGAAAGGTACGCCTTAATACGGGAGACTAATTCAGCGTCGAGGAGGGCAAAATCGTCAATATAGTTCGAACTTCCGTTTCCTAAAGATGACACGATAGAGATGCGAGTCAGTAACTTACGATACGACCAACACGTAAAAAAAATCTAGACCGTTTAACTGCATGTGTGATAGTAGATTTGTATTTTACGATTCCTGGGTTTT
>NW_027152122.1:4363-9215 GCF_004359215.1 Bremia lactucae
ACGATGTGGTAGATAGAGATGCACTCGATCAGATGTGAGGATTTATTATTCAAGCAGCATTTCGCTCAAATTCTTGCTATCGCAACATCCTATAGACGTGAACACTTAGCAGCTGACGCATACAATATGTTACGTAAGTATTATCTCCTATATGAGGAATAATAAATATTATTTCCTCTGAGAGGAAATAAATAAAGCAGTACAAAAATATTATCTTTATTAATTCTGACTCTAATAGTTCCAATATTACCAAATTTGATAATATTGATGCAATAAGACATTAGCTCTATTGTTGGTTGATTTGAGTCTAAATTAACCCCGCCAATCGTTTTAAGACACGATTGTGCGGTGCGCAAGGAGGCGCCATACTTAGTTAGTTATATATATTATAAGCTCAGTGGTAGATAGGAATTCGTTACGTAGAAAACTAAATATAACAATACACTTTTCCTTTTTTTCTATTCTAAAGCCTTAGTCTAGACGTTTAACCTAAATACCCTTAGCTTCATAGAAAACGTCCTCTTTAATTTTGTGTACGTGAAGTTTCGAGGCACTGTAATCAGTGTAAGGTTAACTAGTACTGACCAGTACTAGTGAAAGGTGCCCCGTTACACCTGGTGGCACTTCGTAGTCCATCCAACAACCTACGCACGTTCCAATTAGCATGGACATGTTGGATGATGAAGGAGGGAGCTTTAGCTCCTCAAGAAGGCTACCACACCACGCGTAAGGGTTTACTCAGTTAAGGACCTTGAATGGAGAGCGATCGAACGCATGAGTTCGGTCGAAGGAGGGTCTGCCGTTTGCGCCATGCTGTTCACTCTGAACACAGATGAACTACATGCGGCCATAGCCGAGTTAATACAACATAAACTCGACGGAACTTAGGAAAAGATAGCCTTGCTTCACCAGCAAGGTTATCAGCACGCGGAGGTGTTGAGAGATCAGGGTGCTCAAAAATTGGAATGTTGAGACAGCAGCAAGTAAATGCTGCTAATGGGCCGACGTTTCCGCGTCGACCCGAAAGCTTTAAGATAGAAATCTCTGAGTTTAAGGTTGTCGAAAGCGATAAACTTATAAGATGATTCGTCGAATTCGACGACGCCATAAAAGCTCGCCGTATCAGTAATGATGTTGTTACAGATTAATGTGTACACCGAAAGTTTCACGCTTTATTCGTATGCGTGTTTAGGGATATATATACATGAAAGTAAAGGGATTATTTGTTAAAAATTATAGGGATAATCGTGTGTGAAAAAGTCATGCGCGGTAGCTTAGTCTAAAAATCATGGCAGTGCCATCCCACAGGTCACCGGTTCGACACCCGGCAACAATAATATTAAAACCGTTGGGAATTGGTGTTTGGGGTTTCACCAGCACTGTTCTGCCAGATAGTGACGTCCACCATATTACGGTTGTCCACATATGTGGGAAGGAGGCGCATCGAATGATAGGAAAAAGATAACGGTAGAATCGAGAAAAACGCATAATCCAACTCACTTCCCGGTTTGCAATCTCGGCCGTAAGCCTATTTTCAAGCTCATAAGACAGCGTGTTTTAACAGATAGCGATGAAAGTGAATTTTTGGCACGTCCAACTTTGCCGGACGTGCCAAATTTTGGGCCTTGGGGCTCAAGCTTCACGTCCCATTAGTCTTTGGGTCATATGAGGTCTTTAAGAGCCGGCTCAGACAAACATTTGAGCCGCCACGTGCCGAATTTAGGGCTCGAGTCGAGCTCCTGGATTTAAAGCAGAACAAGGGTGACATTCACGCTTATGCCCAACTTACACGACACCTGGTCTGTTGTATCTGCGGTTATCCAATTGATGAACAAATACAGGTAACTATATTTATTAAAGGTCTTGCAGACGGCCCTGTTGAGACCCACCTGTTTCGGCCAGAATTAGGGTCGCTCCACAATGCGATTTCTGTAGCGGAAGAGGAGGACTTCAGTCATAAACAGGCTTTTGTCCACGCTGATGCTAATCGTCCGCCGAGACGACTAGAAAAAGGAGGTCCAGAACCCATAAATCGCTTGTATGTAGAGAGCGAGACCTCGCTCTTCAAGTTACAGACAATTACAAAAATGTAAACGTTGTCAAAGGACTAGCCACTGCGCCTATGAGTGTCTGTGACAGTAAATATACGTGAAGTTGACATCCAGTATGATGATGACTTCATCGTCCTAGATTTAGATGACAACTTTGATGTCATCCGAGGATTACCATGGCTCAGAAACTTCTTGCAATGTATAAATTGCAGCATCAAGTCGGGACGATTCCTGTCTCTTGTTCATCAGATTTCCAACTGATTAACGTCTTGGAGCGTTCACAAGTGTGCGGATGTCATACGAGTGAGTGCGATAGCCTCACTTGTGGGTCAGTCGTAAGCATGACCGCACAAGACCTCAGTGTTAATACCCAACACACTGTAGAGTTAGGTACCGACGGCTGTGCACAAGCACCGGCAGGTTCGGAAGTCCACCGTAGTTACGTCGACATAGTTACGACGGCTGTGCATAAGCAGGCAGCGTCGAAGTCGACCACTCGTATAAGTTAAGTGGTACGAAACAAGGGTGCTTGCTCGGAAAGCAACATTCAAGAATGTTTAAAACGCGCGTCTTTAAGAGACAGCGAAAGCCCTAGATCGACTGAAGAGTCGATTGTAGAGGATCTTGCTGTGGTAGTGCAACCACAACTAGAGGCAGTTAGGGAGAATACTCCCCAAGTAAACTATGTTGGAATAAGTCCCCGGAAACTTGTGCTCAAAGGCTCCCAGGTACCTTTGAACATAAGTTCCAAAAAGAAAACTGAGACAGTAAATGTCTAAGTAAACAATGAATCCAGTGTAGGCGCTAATGCACTTGTTCTAATAGCACTTCCGATGGTGACTTCGGAGATATATCAATTGCCAACGCTTGAACCCAAACCGTTTTTGTGTGATCTGCGTAGTGGCAAAGTCAAGCAGATCTGCGTTCTTGTAACAGATGACAACTACGTGGCCTATATTCGGTCGGCGATAGTACTTCTTGGGAACGAATGGATTCTCAGTAGCTCATCGAACGAAAGTGCTCTCGATTAGATACTTGGATTGAACATTTTATGTCCCAGTTCTCGGAGGCTTTGAACACAAACCATCTATATAAATATTTTATACAATTTAAGGATGTCTTCCCTGAATCAGTAGCGTGTAAGTTGCCAAGGGACAAAAGCACTCGACACGAAGTCAACCTTATCCCAGGTTCGAAATACTGTGTGATGAAGCAATGGCCATTGCCTCGCGAACAAGTAATAGCGATCCGTAAGCTCTTTGCCGATCTCTTAGCAGCGGGTCATGTGAGGTTAACCTTCCCGCATAGCTCTCCGACCTTCTGTGTGCGTAAAGCAACACGAGGGTGGCGGATTGTGCATGCGCTCACTAAATTGACCGCAGCAACGTACCGGCCCAAACACTGATACCACAAAAAAACGTAATCATTGATGATTTGTCAAAAAGTATTATCTTTTCGTTAATGGATCTGATGGATGTATTCCTTCAGACCCTTATGCGTGAATAAGACATCCTGTTCGTAGCAGTAAGCACCCCAAGGGGTATGCTATGGGAGTGGCTAGTCATGCCACAGGGACTTAGCAATCCCCCTGCAACATTTAACAAATGTGTAACCAGTCTACTGAGATCGGTGCAAGATTTTGCACAGAGCTAATTTGATGACATTTTCGTTCATAGCAGAGCCATGAACATGAAGTCGGATGTTGAACTGCACCGTATCCACGTCCGAAAGGTTCTTACACTAATGTGTAAGCTCCAATTGTATGCGAATCTTAACAAGTGTATATTCGCTGCAAGGAGAAAATATCCTTTCTTGGGTGCATCGTGGAGAAGCACGGTGAGCCCACGGATCCAGAAAAGATTAAGGCGATCACCGATTGGCGTGTGCCAATCGATGTAACGGAACTTTGAGAGTTCCTCGGCTTAGCGGCGTATCTGCACAATTTTGCCGAAATGACAGTTCATATTTCGTCTTTGTTTAAAAAAAATGTGAAGTGGTCACGAAACACTGATAGGCAGCGTTCCTTGAGGGTATCAAGCAAAGCTTGATGCAATCGCCAATCCTGGCGATTGTGGACCAAGACCAACTATTTCATAAGGTCTGTGACGCCAGCGAATTTGCAATCTGCTGTGTGCTAATATATAATGCAATATGACGGCGCAGAGCGCGTCGTCTGTTATCAATCGCGTCAGCTTCAACCAGCTGAACGCAACTATCCAGTGCACGACAAAGAACTCCTTGCCATGAAATACGCACTGGCTAAGTTAAGGGTCTATCGCTTAGCAAATAGACCGTTTATTGTATATACGGACCAAGCGTCTTTACGCACGGCCGTAAACTGTCCACACCTCTCGCAAAGAATGGTGAGATATTTGTCTTTCTTCACGAAGTATTACTTCTTCGTGGAGTATAAACAGGATGACTTAACGTCGGCGCTCATGCACTTTCGCGCCGGCCCGATTCTGAGCCGGCTGCGCAATTCAACAGAGCATAAGGTCACTATTACAACAATATGTGTTCCGTCGTCAACATTACTCGACGACGTTAGAAGTGCTTATCAAGAAGATATGGCTCTCAAAGGGTTGATGGATTACATAAGAAATCCAAACAACAATCCTTAAAAGAATTGTCGAAATGGTATACATTCTCAGCAGATCGATACACAAACAGTGTAACGGGCTAGAGTTGCCCTAATGTTACACAGTCCCCATTAAGTACATTTGGTACTTAAGGGGACGGTCAATTACTAAATAATAGTAATTAGACCCAACACTCGGGTGTGGTGCACATTTGTGACCAAC
>NW_027152022.1:0-1108 GCF_004359215.1 Bremia lactucae
TCAATAGAACTGATTTTTTTGCGTAAATATAACCAAATATAAAATTTTGGAACTTATTAAGTCAAAATCAATGAAATATATTTTTTGTATATCTATATTTATTTATTTCCGTAGAAATAATATTTATTACCCCTGATATAGTAACAAGAAATTACGAAACGATCCACCCCGTTACACCCGTCGAGTCAATGCGTGATGAACAAGGGCTAGATTGTTCTTTGCTCGAGCGAGTCCCTCGCCCCTTGGATAAGAGTCACTCTCAACCAAAGCGGGTGTATAGAGATGGTGTAACGGGGTGTATCGTTACATGAAATTAACACTTAAAGGTTGTTAATTAATATGTTATCTAAAAGGTGGATAATACTTGGAGGATATTACTTTATATAGTTTTGTCCTGAATTCTTATCCATAAATAGGTATAGACCATTATGTCTATTTATTCCGCAGACTAATCAGCTGTAGAAGTAATCAAAGAGAGTTACAAGATAAGATAGATAAGAATTCATTTACATGTTTAGTATTAGTTTATAGTTAAGTCAACATTTACAAAGATAGATTAACAAGACACTTAACTATATTAATACAGTTTTCATTTTACACTCTTAAGCTAACTTGCCTTAAGAGAAGTCTTCCTCTATACGTACAGTGTACGTCACCTAACGAGAGGCACCACTCACATCTGAAGCAGTGTGAAGTGGACTTGTACTGAAACAGTACAAGTCGCAGTGCCCCGTTACACCTGGTAGCACTTTGTAGTCCGTCCAAGGACCACATTTCCCACATTTAACATGGACATGTTAGATGGTAGTGGGAATACGCATCACGTTTCCCCTGAAAGCTACTCCTTTCTAAGTGATATAGAAAGGAGTGCGGTTGAACGAATGAGTTCATCCGTAGGAAACGATGCAATCCTGGCATTACTGTCCAACTTAGACAGAGATGCCCTCCATTCAACCGTCGCCAAGTTCATACAACATGAACTTGACGAGATGAAGGAAAAAGTAGCCTTGCTGAATCAGCAAGGCTCTCAACAGGCGGAACTGTTGAGATTACAACAGGTACAGACCCCTGTACCTGGGATGACGCAAACGCGTCGTCCCGAAACTCT
>NW_027152022.1:10833-13173 GCF_004359215.1 Bremia lactucae
AGGACTCCCTTCCCAAAGGGCGATGGCAAGAACCAGCGTGCGAGACGCATGAGTTCTGCATCGACCACTGAGGGGTCGGGAAATGCAGGAGCGCAGTAGGGGCGGGATGTCCTACTGACGCGGACTCTGAAGCTACCCCTAAGTTCAGAGTTGTGAAACAAATGGGTAGCATAGTCCCTGAGGTCTCGAAATTTCGGACCTCAACCCTGCTGGTCTATAGCGCTCAAGCAAGAGGCTACGACCAGGTGATGACTCTCCAAGCGGATTTGGGTGCATCAAAATTATTTGTAAAACTCGCGGCTCTAAGAAAGAGACCGGCAATGTTTGAGTCGCTTTGCCAGGATGGCAAGCGAGAAGAAGCAACCGTTCGATTAGCGAACGGTGTGCTCGTTAAGTCTGAAGGAGTTGAGGTTGAACTCGCCTTCAGGTTGAACTCGCCTTCAGGTTGAACTCGCCTTCAGCTTTAGTGACTTCTCTTGTAAAGAGAAGTTCATAGTGCCAGGTATGGAGAGTCCGTATGACCTCATCCGAGGCATGCCATGGTTGGCAAAACACCAACCATGTATAGACTGAATTCACGCACAGTTGCGAGCTCTACGCAGGACACCGGAAAGGATGTGCTTCTGCGAGAGGCGTATGCAACTGATGTCGTGTCAAACACAGTTGGTTTTTGGTGCGTTGACGGGATGTCAAACGTCACCATTACTACCCAGCTCGTGAAGACTGGAATAGTGAATAGGACGATGACAAGTATCATGCGTCCGAATGTCCTGCCCAGAGCCGAGAGCCTGGTGCGGTTGGATGGGGTGCGTTAGCCAGGGAGAGCAACGGCAGCTGCTTCCCGGAAAAAGGTCGTGGTTACTTGAAGAGCGAGTACCCGACAGATTAGAACGATCAAAGGCACGTCTAAACGAGTGACCTTTGGATCAGCTCTAATAAAGAGGACGGACCTTCGAACGAGGTGTTCGAGGCCGTCAAAGACGAAATTGCGGAGCATCCTCAGTTGAGGTACTCCGGCAAGTCTTTAAATCTCCCGAGGAGATAGTAAATCTCCCGGAGATGTCGTGGGATCTGTTCCTTGCCGAATTAAAGAAAGGAAAGATCCACGAAATAGTCGCACCAGTTCCAGGAGAAAACTTGGTGGACTGTTGCTCGCCGTCCACAATGGACGAGAGCGTCCTAGAAACGGACAAAAAGAAGCGGTACGCTGCTCAAGGCTGGGATGCCTTGAGAGACAGTCCGTTCTTTGAGGTTCTGTGGAAACATCGCGATGTGTTAACAGAAGAAGTGCCGAGCCGCCTACCAGCAGATAGGGGCATCGGGCACGAGATAGACCTCGAACCTGGCACCAAGTATTGTGTGACCAGGCAATGGCCGCTGCCAAAAGAACAAGTCGATTATATCGATGAGTTCTTTGATGTAACGGGGCAAGAACAACCCGTACTTAGCTTACACTATTTCTAACGCTTTGAGGAAGCCTCAAAGCCCAAGTCTTAGGTGTTTAGTATTTTTAACCCTGTTTTATATTTTGTCTTTTAATCATCCTAAGTACGACTTGTTCCCTTGGACTCATGAGAACCACTCAATCTACGTGCCTATATCTTACTGGCTAATAATGGGACTGAGCCCATTAAACCAGCTAAAATACGACGTGCTACTTTCGCTACCTCGAAAGTAGCACCCCTACTTAAGTAACATGTAAACTTAATCGAAACTACTTATGTAACGGAGCGACCCATTACATTTGACAAGCGAGCCAAGGTGGGGACATGTGCGTAAGAACAAATCGCCTCACTGCAGCCCGACCTTTTGTGTGCGTAAAGCCACAGGTAGATGGCGCGTGGTTCATGCTTACAATAAGCTGAACACGGCGACCATACCGGCGCAAACGCCAATCCCGCGGAAAGATGTTTTGTTGAACTCCATGGGAAAGTCAACTATCTTTTCCGCGTTGGATTTGAAGGATGGCTACTATCAGGTACTCATGAGAGAGTCCGATGTAGCCAGAACAGCTGGAAGCACCCCAAGCATATTGCTTTGAGGTGGCTTGTGATGCTCCAAGGTTTGAAAAACGCACCAGCGACATTCAACCGAGTAGTGGCTCACGTGATGCATCAGCACGGTGCCTACGAGCCCCATTACTTTGACGATGTATTCGTGCATAGTAGGGCCAAGGATGGCTGAGCGCAATAGAGTCGCACAAGCGTCATTTAGGCTGTGTTGCAGACTTTAAAGGACGCCCAATTGTACGTCATCTTGCAAAAGTACGTCATAGGGGTCCCTGAGATTCCTGTACTGGGTTGCATCGTAGGTACACATGGTGTACGAGCAGACCCAGAC
>NW_027152022.1:13273-19753 GCF_004359215.1 Bremia lactucae
CTTCCGTCTTGCGTCAATATTACCAAATGTGGTAATATTGGAGCTGTTAGGTCAAAATTTAAAACGACAATAATTTTGTACTTCTTTACTAATTTTCTCACATAAAAATAATATTATTTATCCTCTTATACGAAATAGTATTTATGTAACGGGACACCTTGTTACAATTTTCTTGTTTTGGCATAGATCTCATAAACGGAACGTCCATTTCTTATCACAGGTTTCGGTGTGATCATGAATACTGCTAGTTTCGAATCTTAAAAATCAAAAGGGGAACTGCATTTTATTTAATTATTTAAATCTAAAAACCTTACCCTAGCTAAATTAAAATAGATTTTGGCGCGCCAGGTTTATATCTGGCAGCGACCACATTTGTTACCCATAATTAATGAGATTTAAGTAACTGACTATTATAAAATTAGATAAAAGGGTATTTTACCCATAGAGTAAATGTACCTCAACAACGGTTCTCCAACCGACATGTGCCACATTACAATACCGAGCCAGACCACTTCCCTAATTTTATGCTTCCTTATTTTTTTCCTCTTAAAGAAATAATATATATGTAATGGGACATCCCGTCACGGTTACAGTGTAGGTTTTGCTAGACCTCACCTTACGTCTTACGCGTTGTAGACGCTAAGAAACGTCTACTTAAGTCGCTGTGAAACTTGTAAGTGAAATTAAATTGTTTATTCTTTGTGAGCTTTGTAATGATTGGCTATTATGCATAAAAAATTTACTGACTGGAAGATCCCATCGTGCAAGACCTTAGATGGTGCGTATACGATATCTCGTGTCTCGGCGCGTTAACCTGAGACCAACCAACAAATATCTAAAACTAAATATCAACCTATGTGTCCTTTGCTTCTTTCAGTCTGGACTTATCCTTAACCCGAAGCCATTTCTGACCAACCTGACAGGCAAGACTGTGGTGGCGCGACTCAAGTGGGGAATGGAGTATAAGGGTGTGTTACTTTCCGTAGATTCGTACATGAATCTCCAGCTAGCCAACACGGAAGAATACATAAACGGAGAGCTTACGGGTAATCTGGGAGAAACACTCGTTCGCTGCAACAACGTCCTATTTATTCGTGGCCTATTGGACGACGAGAAACCAGCAGCCACAAATGATTCAGAGCCCATGACAGATGCCAAATAGAAACAAATGATAATGTTGTTAATCACTTGATAAAAGGCGCACATTGTTCTCATTAAATATGAAGTGCTTCCTGCTATACGATGACTGACCCCCACCAGACAACACCAGGTCAACTACAAAATTCTAACGAAGCAGAGGACAAACGACTTATGATAGTGTAAGTCTCATTGTTAATTTTCAGTAGGCTGGCAGGACTTATATATAAGCATTCGCCTCGTCAGATCGCCTCGTAAATTGGACACTGTCTCGTACTTGTACTTCCTTCCGGTACAATTATCTCTTGAAGCTCATCTCGCTGCACCCTCTCTCGAATAGTGCTCACGGCACATGCGCGTAATTTAAAGCGGATCAATTGCCACCTTACGACTTTAAAAATCCAAAAAGATCGTCGTCGTCCAGCCCTACATTCAAATCAATGCGATCCCAGCGATACAAATCGATCCCATCATCGTCACTCTTTGAATCTGCTGCTAACCCGCTATCAAGACCTTGAGATCTACCGTCTGTAATAACCGTTGAGACAGCCATAGCTTCGCCATTTAGTGGGGCAGTCACGAGGATATTAGAAGGTTCCCTTGAAGCAGTCCCTGGCACCGATGTAGCAAATTCTGGTGTAGACAAAGTCGGGCGAGAGTGTAGAACCATTGGCTGCAGATACTGCTGTTGTTGCTGGTGTTGATCCAGCTGCTGATATTGTTGTAATTGTTGCAAATTGCTCCATGAGTTGCTAAATCCTCTTTGCGGATTACTTGTGCTTCCGTTTTTAGGAACAGTGCCAGCGTCAACGCTTGCACCCATGCTATCGTGACAAGCGAGATGTTGAGCCACTTCTACCTTGCGTGTGAGCATCTGGCGGTGCAAGTTCATCTGCGCTTGCATAGCGAGGTGCATTTTCAAGCGTAGATCGATCAGTTGCCCTTGAAACATATTGTATCCACTTGCATTGCTACTTGCATGAGCCATTGCCTCGCTAGTTGCGAACATGCCTTCTTCGACGGGTTCAGTAATGCCCGCAAGTTGAGGAGACATAAGAGAATTCAAAATATTCCACTGCGGGTCAGAAAGCTCTGCCATTCCAAGAGGTTCCGTAGAATTACTAGCATGCCCTAACGAATGGCGACAAGTTCCTACAGCACCTGCAGCTAAGTCACAGTCATGGCCATAAACCTGCTTCCGTTGAGCATGAGCGGCGTACGCTGGTGGTAAATGATGGAGCCCTATGGGCATTTTGCCCATGGATATTGGTGCCGTCACAATGGGCATTAAACGAGCATTGATGATCGGAGACTGCTGCTGGACACAAGTGCTTTCATCGAGAAGTACCTGTTGCTGTGCATTCTGCATTAGCTGTGCATAATTCATATTTTGCGCATGAATAGATGCTTCAGCTGCAGGAGATTCTCGCTGTTTTTGGGGTGTAACCTGGCAATTTGCAATTGTGCTCAATCGCTTACCAATTTGACTGCGACCGTCAGTATCCGATCGACTAGCATCGCTGTCACTGTTGCTTTTTCGACTCTTTTGGCGTTTTGAATTGGTTATTGGAAACACAAACATGGTATTGTTCTCAGTGCAAGCATCATTTGATCGTTGCTGAGCTTGGCAGCGCCGACGTTTGAGATTGCGCTTGGCACTACGATCGTAAAACTCAAGAAATTCCATCCTGGAGCGCTCATAATTTAGTCGATACTTTTGCAAGTGCGACTTAAGATGTTCCGTCGTGAGTCCTGTGTTAGGTCCTGCGGCCTCCATGAGCTGTATGAGAGCATATGTAAGAAAATAAGTACGTCACTTGACACTTTTTCATTCTTGAAGCAAAAAAGCACGTACGGTCAGCAAAGCTTTGGGAGACGCATTTTTGAGCCCAACTGCAGCAATTAAGCAATAATGTCAGCATGTGCAGTCTACAAGAATTAATTCCTTTTTCGAACCATCAAAGATAGCAGCCACGAAGAGCCGATGGAGATCGTCGGGCCATATGAAGCGCTTAGTCTTTCGCTCGTACTTGCGCTGGTTAGGCGGAGGTTTGCAGCTTCCTACAGCATCAGCGTTTCTACGTTTGTGACTGGAAGAAGTGCGGGCTGTTGCTTTGATAGTACCAGCTGCTGCGCCGCTATTGTTGCGGCTTGTAGCGTCCGTGACGGGCGAGCTTGCGAGGTGCATGGAGGGTGATGTGGCTGTGTCAGTGTCAGTGCGGGCCTCGTCGCTGCTGTCCAGCGCCGCCAGCGGCCTCTGCTTAAAGAATGGGGTCCGAGATTTTGCGGAACCCAAACCAGACATGCAGCTCCACCACCGTGGCCGTCCACTAATCTCGCGTCTATTTTTTGTGATGAGGCTAACAATTAAAAGCGCAACAAGTCACCAGCAGATACAAAGCGAGAGCGTGCGGCGAAAGCTTTAGAAGCGAAGGCAAATGCCGATCGAATCTATCAAGCGGAAGTTGATGACATTATGTACATGAATTCGCGGCTAAAAAAAGTACCTGCTTATCAATCTACTACTGGTCACCAACAAACAGTAATTGACGTTGCGGTACAGCATGAAGAATTGCCGGTTGGACAATAGTTTTTTGGCACTCAGGCCCAGAATCGATTCACCAAGGACGGGTCTGCACATACAAACGGCATTAAGAATCTTGCACGCATTTAAATAAAATGGTTCGCTTTGCTGCTACAAAAAAAGTAATTACAATGATTTGGCTTTGTCAAATGTCACACACATTGGCATTTGTGAATATTTTTCCCAAAAGGAAAGTTTTAGACCATTGGCCGACCCGCTAAAAAAATTGACAGCAGTATTTGTCGCGAATGCCATCGATAACTGAAGCATTCGCGACAAATACTGCTGTCAATTTTTTGTTTGAGCATAGTCTGCTTAATCAAGCTGCAACAATTTTGTTAATATTTAAGCAAAGCTAAATGGACGCAGGCGGCGCGCGGATGGGCTATAAATTAAAATAATCGTGCAAGCATCATGGCTGGAGGACACATTCCTGCTGTGAAAAGCTTGCTTCTTTATCCGCGCACCAGGTCCTAATTTCCACTCGATCCGAATTAAAAAACTGCCAACATGTTTATCTCATGTACTATATTGACTGTATTAATTATTTGATGGACTTGGCTTAACAGTCCAGGTAATTAGCCGCCATAAGCAGCTCCATAGCAATCTCAGGCTCGATAGCGAACTCAGGTAATCGCGTTGTGCTGTCCGAATACTGCGTCTTATAGTACATGTACTGACTGACTTTCTCTAAAATTGGAGCACTGATGTCCGGAAACGTGATCTCGCCTTTGCTCTCCGTAAATTGGCCTGCACAAGAATCGAAGGCGTCATGGCGTATTGTAAATTTTCTAATGGATCATAATGACGCACCACTTAGCATGGCACGAATTGTGCCTGAAACCATGGCGCATTTCCTGCTGATGTAAATTTCGTGGCCCTCGGCGCTGAAAAAGGGAGAAAAAATTACATTGCCATACCATTAGCCTCGCGAGGGAGTGAATTTGGACAAAAAGTCAGGCCTTTATTAGACAGAAGCGTCGACTTATTACCTGATGAGTTTAATCATGTCGAGCACAGGGGCCGCATCACTAGTTTGCTGCGCCATGCTTCGCACAGAGTGTATCAATTTAGAATGACGAACAACACCGGTATTTTCAAACGTTTTACTGACATGGAATTCTAAAACTGTTGAATCTTTCTTCGTTGTGGCTGCAAAATTGCTCTTAAAAAAGATGCTTGCATCTACACAGCGCAGTAGTCTTCTATTTATTTTTTCTGCCTGAAAAGTGCAAGAGAACCTGGCGCTGTACGAAGTGGAAAGTTAAGAGATTTTAAATTTTGTAAAAAACAGCAACGGATCGAGCATTATACCAATTTTTCTGGTATTAAATATTTTGAGATTCACAACGCATTAGTTTTTATAAGAAAAAGAACGTTAAGTGCCTTTCTAAGGCTTGCGCATTGATCTGTAAGAAATAGAAGCCTTTCTAAGGTATATCCTCTTGGGCACTTGTTGCCACTTGGTTCTACGACCCCTGAATCCCTTGAACTAGGATTGTAACGGGGCACTGCGACTTGTACTGTTTCAGTACAAGTCCACTTCACACTGCTTCAGATGTGAGTGGTGCCTCTCGTTAGGTGACGTACACTGTACGTATAGAGGAAGACTTCTCTTAAGGCAAGTTAGCTTAAGAGTGTAAAATGAAAACTGTATTAATATAGTTAAGTGTCTTGTTAATCTATCTTTGTAAATGTTGTCTTAACTATAAACTAATACTAAACATGTAAATGAATTCTTATCTATCTTATCTCGTAACTCTCTTTGATTACTTCTACAGCTGATTAGTCTGCGGAATAAATAGACATAATGGTCTATACCTATTTATGGATAAGAATTCAGGAAATTACTATTTAAAGTAATTTCCTCCAAATATTATCTACCTTTTGGATAATATTAATTAACAATCTTTTATTGTTAATTTCATGTAACGATACACCCCGTTACATCACCCCTCCCTTAAACGACAATCACTCTGAATGTCATTAGGTGGAGTGGTCGCTAAATGACCACTTAATTTTTAAAATGATTTTGATTGGTCAGATCCATCATTTTAAATTCCATCGCATGAAGGAACAATTCATGCGGGGTGAGGATAGTGTTGAACCTTCGGCTGCGGTTCGTGCAGCCGCGGGTGACGCATTGTTATCTCTTGCGGTAGACGTTCCGTCTACCGTAGTGTCTTCCACTCGCACAACACTTGGTGTTGCGAGTGCACGTGGTGATTCACCACGTGAGTACGACCCCTCTTTAGAGGTCGATTATGAGTGCGAGTCGGACGAAATGGCCGACTCGGGGAGGATGGAACAGTCGCCTGATACCCGTCAGGCGGCTGATTATGAGCCTTCGAATGAGACGGCTCATTCCGATAGACGTGTGAACAGTCTATTTGGTTCCGACGATGAGGATGATCCCTCATCGCCCGTACGATCTTTCGTACGGTCTCCCATACGATCACCTGCACGTGTTTCTGTGCAAGGTGACGACGGTGGCGTAAGCCATCGTAAGAAAAGTCCTCGTGGTACCCCTACCTCAGCGGGTACCACTCAGGGGAGTGATGACAGTAAAATGTCTAATCTCGCCCCTGAAAAGAAGCCGTGGCTTTTGCCAGAAAGGCTCATTAATAGCTTGTCTGGAGAAACTACTCCACACAATAAATATCCTTTATTTATTGCGACAAAGCTACATGGCCTTGATCCCAGCGCGAAGAACTTTCGCGCTGAGGAAGATTTCTATCTCGATGCTTTTCTAAAGCATC